>NW_009226345.1:0-16513 GCF_000690835.1 Fulmarus glacialis | reverse complement strand
GTTCAGCAGACACCCCTAACATGTCATCAGTTTGCTTTTTCAGCAATCCAAACAGAGGACATCACCACTGATGTAACTGGGTATATGTCACATAATTGTTCTGGAACAGCGTACTCTATAGATTTAGTATATGACTCTGTATGTGTTACTGGGTTATTACCGAAAAAAACATTAATCACCGTGACAGACACAAAGCAGCACTATTCACACTCTGAACTGAGACATCAAATAGACCCATTGCTAATTAGGATGATGACAGCGAGGAATTAAATTTAAAAGCCTCTGTTTATTCCCACTTCTTAAAATTATTCCTCTCTGTCCCATCCTTTTCCTTCTCACAAATCTGGTAGTAAAACATTAGGCAGCCCCTTGTGCGATTCTGCTAAACAGTTTCTTGTTAACAGACACGTAATGAGGGTAATAAACGAGAGACAAGAAAGCGGTCATTAAGCTATTAGAAGCTGAATGCACACCATTCGAGCACACCCAGCATTTATCTAGCTTTAGCTTGCTTTCCTAAGCCAGGAATACAAAATGATACAGAGCAGAAAATGTAAATCATCAATGATGTAATAGTGACCTGTGCGATACCTTGGAAGGGCTTAAGCATACATTAACATTTTCTTTACAAAAAACCCCATTGTCCTATCCTGACATATGAATGCCTGCTTACTTTCTTTGTGGTTTTCCAGAATACATTAACCCTCTGTATTACTTAACTCTACATAGGCCCTCATGTCTCTGTCTGAAAAGATGCAGCGATATTTTCCTGAATGTGGCTGTGCAGCCAGCAGGTTTTGACTCACGGAGGATGGGACTGAATACTAAGAAATTTGGGGGGTTTTAAGTTCTATTTTTTTAAACTGAATTTTTTTAAATTGTAGGAAACACCCGGCTATACTACCAGTGAATTCTTGCTGGTGTTGGTGGAAAGAAAATGTAAAAAAGGAAAAAGACGAAAAAAATGTGCTTCCAGAGTGATTTGTCATGGGAACCTAGTAAAATGTGTAAGAAACACGCCTATCAGCATATAAAATTACTCTGGATGATTTATACTCGGCTTGCTGAAAGAAGCCTGAAGATGACAAGGAACTTGACACGTCCATACCTGGAAGCTGCGGACACGGAGACTGGGCAGCATGGGAGAGCTTGCTGGGAGATCTGAACGCCCGAGAAGAGCAGACGTGGGCAGAGCTGCCGTCAAAACCAGCTGGTATCAAGAGGCAATAAGCGAATGAGAGAAATAGCTGAAGTGAACCTCTTTCCAGAGATAACCCTTTGCCTGTCTCGTTGAATAGATTAATGAGCTGATAGGTGGTGATGATTAATGTTTTTCAAAAGACTTTATTGGGGAAAATTTGGAATGTTAATTTCTTTCCTGCTTTCTGAAGTTTGAGGTTTGCGTGTTTGTCAAGTCATGCTTTGAAATGATCTTTTATCAAAAGTGGTTATGGTTGGGTTTTTTTAGACAAAACATTTTGATAACATGCTTTGAATATGTTTCAATAACCATTTCAGAACAAACTATCACTGACATTTTCAGGAGGTGAAGTGTTGGAAAAGCCCAGCTTTTCCCACAAGTATTGTTTTGCTCTGAAAGAAGTCCATGCTGGAATGGAAACATATTTCTTATCAAGCTTCAAAACGCCCACCTGATAATTCTGAGGGTTCACTATTATTTGAGATGGTGATTCATTAGAAGAAAGATCTACTCAAACAGAAAGGGTATCCCGCAGAAAAAAAAGTTCATGAGCGTCAGAGGTAATTTGCAGCAGCAGCTTTCTTACCTTGGTTAAATGTTGGCAGGAGGAAGTCAGAGCAGAAAAGTGACCTCTTCGGTCTTTTTGACCAAAGACAGCACCGGTGTAGAAATAAATGGCTTGTTAGCATACGTAGCGTATCTTCTTCTTAGAATAGGTAGCTTTTCCGCATTTCCCCTCATGTTGAAATTGGCCTTTTTGACTTGCCTCCGTTTTGCACCTTTGTTTTACTTTCTTTCAGTGGCTGGGTAAAAAAAGAGTTACAGCCTAGCTGCATCTATAATTTTGTTGATGTTATTTTTACAAGCCAATATTGAATTAACTGCAGGCTGACAAAAAGACATAACAGAAAAAAAAGAATTTCTCTGCCTTAAGTTAACTTAATATACAATTACAACAATATAGTGAGAAAGAAACGGTGCTTTACAATGAAAACATTCAAATAGTTAAAATAACAATGCATAAATTTCTGCATGAAGAAACTAAAACCCTTCACAGGTAATCTTGGACCCAAGCTATGAGTACAGGGCAGATAAGTGAGAATATCCACCGCCAGGACATTAATAACAAGGGAAGTTCAGTTTTAAAAGAGCCACAAGAAGAAAATAATGAATAGCTCTTAATGTTTCTCATAGCAATGAAACAGCCACTTAAATGGAAAACGAAAATTTAAAAAACAAATGGAGTGTAACTTTGATTAAGGATTTGTTTTTCAAAGGCATTCATCTACATTATACGACTGGTAGACTTCAGTCCCTGTAGTGCAACATGTTCATATTCAAGCTCGGATTTTAGGGAGTACATGTTGTTTTGATTGGAAACTGGATATAAGGAGACTCCTTCAAACAATAACCAAAATAAAGACATTGACATGAGGAATTCGGCTGTGGTTTCACATGCAGCCCAGGCAGTCTGGCAACCCGCTGACCAAGGCAGGGCTGCTGTTCTCCACCCCGCAAATCTCTCTGCTGCTGCCCCAACCCCAGCCTTGCCCCTGTCCCGGGCTGCCCCGCTGTTCCTTCCCTCCACTGCCATGACTCTCCAGAAGGCAGAAACCAATGCAAGATTTCTACTTTGGGATTTGTGGTTTTTTAGCTTTTGCCTATTTTTTGGCCATTTTAGTGAGTTAAATCAGCTGACAGAGAGGCCCAGTGAGTACCAGAGGCGGCACAAGGGGAGCCCCGGCAGCACGTGGCACAGAGGAGGTGCTGGGGAAGGGTCCCTGCTCCTGCTCCCTGGGTCGACACCGAGCTCTGTCCACTGAGGGCAAGAGGGAGGGTCCCACTGACTCCAGCGGGCACTTGATTAGTCCCACATTTGAGGGCAGCAGGACAGATTCGTATGTGAAGCCCATCTTTGCTCTAGGTGGGTGCTAGTGCACAGTAGGTAACTCTCCCTGGCAGCCAGTCACCTCTTTGGTGGTACACTCTGTGCCTCCGTTAGGGAGCAGTGGAGCTTGTACCAAATTTATCGTACAGAATAATCTATGGAAAGTCACAACGAGCCTCGTATCCTCCTCTCGCCCACAGTGTTATTTAACTAGAAGAGTAATCCTATGAGTCTTTTGGCTCGTTCCCTGGTTGTCCACACAGGCAGGTAAGGACTTTGAGATGCAGTAGGAGTTTGGCCGCTCTAATTCAGGCCAGAGCAGCGCTGCCGAAACCAGAGCCCATCCTTCACTTCACGGAGAGTTTCAAGCTGCAGAAGGTTAATTACGGACAGCGGCAAGGTGAGAATGAACAGCGGTGGCACCCGTCAAACCGTGAGCTGCGCTGGATTTATAAACAGGTTCTGTACGCAATTAATGCTCTCGCCTTTGGCACGCAGAGCAAGTTTGCTCAAGAGCAGAAAAAGACTGAGTAATACAAAGCTGCACACTGCAGCGCTTTATTCGTTTTTTCACATTGAACCGAGGACCTAATTAGTTATGTTATTGTAGAACTAATAGCACATTTGTTATAATGGCTGTTTCTTTCCTAAATGTTTTACGTAAAGCTCACAAGTTTGATATCACAGCATGCCAAAAAAAGTGAGAAATGCTTTCCCTGCTCTTGAGAAATCTTGGTCTAATTAGGTTGTTCGTTTTTCTGCCTAGATGCTGAACTGGAAAGACTTTCTTTTGGTTAGAATAAAAGATACCAGAAATATCCATTCTTCTGGTTTTGAAAGTGCTCAGGAACAAATCTGTTCTAACCACCGATTTGTAACATTAAAGTAGCGGTGACTGTACGTCAGTTCAATGTCCCATAGTTATTTGTAAAGGTGAGGATACTAAACAAGAAACAAATGTGACCATTGGTTTAAAAAAATCATGGGGCTGGTGGGGGGAAACTCTGCCAAAATCATGATGTATATTAATTACATCAGTAATTACATAGTATAGACCCCAATGTTCAAGGACTCTTTTCCTTATTTTGCTTTGTACGGTATTTATGCCACCAAGATGGTAACTAACAAAACCAGTTTCCATCCCTGCTTGCTCTTTCAAAGATTTATAGAAATATTTCCGCTTGTAAGAAAATGCCTGTCTGTGGCAGCCCTTTCAGCCCAGCCTCCACAGCTCCGTGCAGTCAGGAAGGGCAAAGATACGATGACGAATACGTGGCATGTACCTAGCTCAAAGCTTCTGCGCGGCCATGCTTACTAATCACAGTGGTCAACTCTAATAATGGATTTGCCCGAAGACTTCCAGTAATGTGCTGGTGTTATTACAGCAGGAGGACACACTGCTGTAGATCACGCAACACTTGAGAAATATTAACGTAAACTTCACACCCCCCCACGAGCCCCTCTTTACATATGGCTATGAAAAGCCTAGAGGGGATGAAGTGCTTCAGGCACAGAAAGAGCCTGGCTGAGCCAAGAAGAGAGTCTACACGCTAGCTGTCATTTGATTACTTGACATCCCAAGCCCTTTTTTTTAAAAATCACATTGCTGATGTTATCTGAGTACGCCTGGGGTGCAAGCAGCAGGCACGGCTCCTGCGTCCAACACAAATTTACAGCTGAATAGGTCAAAAACCAACCAAATGAAAATTAATGGTTGGCAACTTTTTAAAAGTGAGTTAAAGGCTCTTTGAGAAAGAGAAAGGAGGCACAAACACCCACCATAAGGATTGAGGCCAAGGAAGAGACAGAAGCCTGGAACTGAGTCTCTATGCTCTGCTTAGGTGTCCTAACAAACGGCTGCCTTAATGTAAAGAACATAAGCCCTCCTTAATGCATGGACTGCAAGCCAGAACTGTCCCCCCACGGGCACCCATGTTTTCCCATCTGAATGCCCTAGACACTAGGTATCAAGTCGTACATACTTGTGACTCCCCCCTTCAAGGCAATTTGATTTATTCTATGGGATGTGGCGCAGCTTCAGGAGAAGGGGGATGCGACTCACCCTCCCCACGCTGCGCCCCGGCACCCCCTTTCCCCTGTGGCTACAGCTTCATTTGGCTTCGAGGCACATCGGTTTCCTTCCTGAAAGCAAAATGTTCCTGTGAAGACGCAACATGATAGGCATGCTTAAAAACGCCTACCAGACTGAGTGCCGCAGGGAAAAACGCCTTGTCTGGATATTGCACGGGACAAGGCCCGGAGAGGTGCTGAGCTGCTCACCCAGTGTCGCAGGGCAGAAGAGCTCCGTGGCTCAGCACCATACCACGGAGGTGCAGGAACCTGAGCAGGCATCTCGAGTCCCCAGCTTCGGCCTCAAGCACTGACATTAGGTTCTGGGCCTTTAAAAACAGTGTTTTGGAACATAAATATACAGATAGATTTTTTTATCAAGATATAAATTCTCCTTAGGAGGGTTGCTTTGTTCTTTTATTATCTGTACATGAACTATGCGGGGCATTTGTTTAGGATCTGTAAAAATCTGTTTCCCATAAGCAGCTTGGCATTCTATCTTTATTAGCTACAACATTCATAGAGAAAACATTGTACTATCAAAAAGAATCATTATTACTTTAACTTTATCACACCGGGTGATTACAACTGAGATAATTAGAGGCTAATTTGAGAGGAACCAAAGGGGAAGTGGAAGCGGAGCTAGAAGTTAATCAGAGTGTGCCCGTATTTAAATCAGGAGCTCACGGAGATTGATTTCTAGCAGCTTTTTGTGACTCAAACAGCAATCCTTGAAGGACGTAAGAAGGAAAAAAAGGATGGAAAGAGAAGGAGGAGAGAGGACCGGGGAGCACAGCGTGGGGAAGAGCACGATTGACCTGTTGGGCTGGAGTCGCCTTCCACGTGTGTGAAGCTCCCAGCTCGGACCACATGCTGCTGCTGTCCCCCTCCCAAAAGCCGAGCATGAGCCCAGCGCCGGGACAAGCAGCCCCCTGAGCAGCTCCACACAGAGCATGTTGGAACGGGCTTTGCCCACCATCGCTTCCAGGTGGGAGCTGGTGGCAGAGCTCTCCGAGGAGGAGCGGGAGGAGAGACCCTGCCCTTGGCTGCAAGGATGAGTTGGAGACAAAGCGGCAGGGCGGGCAGATGATAATCCTGCCAGTGGGAAAGTTTAAAAAACAACATAAAAATAAGAAAATACAGCTCTAGCTCTGATATTAGGGAAGGTGATAACTCTGGGGCACAGAGGGGGTCATCTGGATCAGAGCAATGGCTGCTGGAGGGCAGATTATGTCCCGCAAGCTCCTTCCAGAGTTGGCAGCTCTGAGGACAGCATGGGAGGGAGCAGGGGCAACCTTTTCCAAGCTCCCTCACCAAGTATATCCAGAGAGCAGGCTGCCTTACCGAGATCCTGAAGCAAACTCTCGCCACCACCGCTCTAGGGAGAAATAGGGACACATTAGCCCACGCCATACTAGCCAGCTGCACTGCTTCCAGCATCCTTGCCAGCTCAAGGTATGGCATACCTTGTGCCATAGCCCTGTGGTATGGCACACACGTGTACCCCTTTGCTTAGCCCAGCATAACCCATCACATCCAGCCACGGCAGCTCCTGTGCCACCGCTGAAGCTTGTCTGCCCCGCTGTGAGACACAGCAGGGACTAACCCCTGGCTTTCTTGCTTGCTGTTGAACAAACCCCTTAGAAAAGCTTGTTGCGGATCTTTGCAGAGGAGTCCCTCTGCCTCTGCAGGGACTGTCTGAGCCTGTGGAGGAGAGGAGGGCTCTGCGGGCACAGGCGGCACAGCAGAAAGCGGCGCAAGCCGAGCTGAGCTTCACGTGGAATGGGGGATGCACTAGGAGATGGTTGGTAGTATATTTTTTTCCAACATGGCCCTCTCAGAAAATCTTCCTAATGGATTGTTTGCTTTGCCAGAATACCAAATAATGGATCAGCGTGTGAAATAAGCTATTACCAATAAAAGCACTCTTACGATAGGATAAGGGAAATTTATGGTAGGGGCTTTGGCTTGTATGGCAGTGCAGCTAAGAGAAGAATTACAATGGAAAAAACAGTGCTGGCTACACCTGACAAGTGAATAAGGCAGCTCTTGGCTCCCGTCCACTTCCTCTGATAGTATTTCAAAGGGTTTGGGTCTGTAGGAGCCCCAGTTAAGGGAGGGTGATTCCTGCCCTGCTGTCCATCATCCCAGACTCTGCCACGGGAGAAGCACTCCCATCACGGACATTTCAGGTATTCTCCCAATTACTGACCAAAGCTCATGGAAAGACGGGATGTCCTTGTTTCCATTGCGAGGAGATTCAGCAGATAGACTTCAACAAGGCAGGAGTCAGGGACTTTTTCCTTCCAGACCCAAGCCCCAGGAACCTCCTTGCTCCAGAAGAAAGCCCTCCCATGCACGCCTGCTGTCTATGGGTGACACGGGATTTTGCTGACTGCTTGACTTGCCTAAAGACAAAAAGAGCGAGGGCACGAACTGACACACGAGCGCTAGACACACTAACATCTGGCAACTGCCCCATCTCTCTTTTCTTGCTTCCTGTTTAATAGGCCCTTTAGGGAAGTTTATTGCTGATCTATGCTAGAAAACTACTCATATAATTGAAACATCAGTGTAATATCGTTTGCCCAATATAACTTTTTCTTCAGGAATTTCTGGATGCAATTATCCCTTGTGACTAATAAAAACAACAGCTTAATTGCAAATATATGGTCAGAAAAGTCATTTTATGTTTAAACATAAAATGCCTGTTGTCTCAGATCAAATGGACTGTCCTTCCTGGGAGCAGCCAAGGGAATTCGAGGAGCAGAAACAGGGTAACAATGACGGCAGCTAATGATCCTTTCCTCAGGAATTTTGCTGAGTAAGCGTTCCAGACCTGGCTTACCATTACAGTCCTGAGATGCTCCTAAGGGAGTCTTGGATACGTCCGAACCTCAAGGCACCTTTAAACCCACCAGCAATGCAAGCGGTGAGCCTCCACCAGATATGGCTCTAACGGCACCTCTGCCCTGTCCCCACTCCACCTGAGCAGGAGCAGGCCCACAGCATGACCACGGGAGCTGCTCAGCATTTGTCCCCAGGTTTCCAGCAGGGAATGACAGTTCACAGAAAAACTACCCTGTAACAGTTTGGTCACGCCACTTCTGTTTTGCAAATTTTTGGATGAAATCCATTTGATTTTATATATCTCTGTGTACATATACGAAAAATTCTACATACACAGAGGTGTAAAGACAAGGAAGAAGAGGAGAATGAATATTGGGGTTTGAATCCCTATAAAATCCCCAAATTGCTCCTTTTTAAATACTTGTATTATACTAAAAAAAGAAAACTGTTTTACAGTCCCAAGTTCCGAGAAATAAGAGCTACTGGCAAAACATGACTGAGGCTCAATAGTTTTCAAACCTGGTACAAGCTGCACAACTTCACTAGAAACCAACCAGAAGGTATTAATAATTTCTTTTCAAAATACGTTAAACAACTAGCGCTCAAACAATCCCAGGAAGTGGCCTAAAAATGGAAAGGTCGGGTACTCAGCCTTTAGCACTAAACATGAGAGTCCTGAGCTTGTAAAGTGAACAAATCATGTCCTTCTGTCCCATCTACATGAAAGAGGATTCAATATGAATAATATAACATTGTCCACATCCACTGAAATGGAAGAGAATTCCCACGTTATGTCATCAAAATGTTTATTTTTTATTAGAGTTTAAATATAATTCACTAATATTAAGATAGAAAAAATTAAATGAAAAAACCCCACACCTCTAAATAAAATAGCTGTTTTGAACTCCCTCCAGTGTGTGAGATCACTGGAGTCTACACCCAAAGTGCAAGGATGTTGTTTCCTTACAACAAGCCAAGGTAACACTAGACTACCTGGGATCCAGAAGAAAACTTGGATCCCATTTCTCATGCCCACTCACAAATGGTTCCTGACTTCACAACAGAGGAGAGCAATCTCCTAGCTCCGAACACTACAAATCTAGAGGAAGCCCAGATACACCCTGAAACTTTGCAGCTGATGCTTTCCTTTAATTTGTCATGCAGTGCATTCACTTCGGGTCTTTAATGATTTACTACCAATGCGGCTTAACTGTACTAAAATTGAAATCAACATATCACCATGTATTGAAACAATTTTGGCCTTTCGTTAGTCTTCAGACAACATCACTGTAAGCATTGGCACCAGCTTCAGCGTCAGCAGAATGCACTTTTCGATATGTACTCTAAATTAAATATGTATGAGAACCACAATGACAATTACTGCACCTTGGAACGAGACTTGGAATATTTCGTCTGGCAGAGTTCAAAAGACTTTTCAGCTAGGAGCAGCTGCAGCTTGGTTAGCGCAAGAGTGGATTGATTGCAATTCATAGCTTGGAATATGGATTAATGCAATATTCATGGAAAACTGCGTGTGCAGAGCTCCATATGGCCAGTGGAGCTCTGAAAGCATTTTGCTTCAGGGAAGAATCATGTCACCAGAATGCGTTTGCCTTTACTGTGTCCAAGTTAGCAAGGAAGGAAGCTGTGTTCCTTGCTTAGCTAGTATGCAGGTTGTGGAGTCTAAAACTCCCTTCACCCCTACCCAAGGAGGCTGGAACAGCCCTGCTGGTTCCCAAAGCAGGGTCTGGGGTTTGGCTGCCTCGTTATTTGTGCCCTGCAGACTGCACGATGCATTAGCTCTACCTAGAACATCCTCACAAATTCTCTGAGGGTTGGCTCTTGAGATCAGACTTGCTGTCCATACAACAACTATCGGGACCTACCCACAGTCCAGGTGGACTCTCAATAGTAAAAGGGCCACCTCACACCAAACACACCCATCAGCTTTGTACAGTATGAATAAACACTTTGGTGACTGAATAAGCCATCAGACACACTTAGACAGGCTTGGGCAGATGAGATGAATGCAAAGAGAGCAGGCAGACTGCAGCACTCGCAGTTTTCTATCAAAGGCTGAACAGAGCACTGCAACCTCCCTTATGCTGAGTACCGGGGGGAGGCCAGCCAAACTCCCATACTTAGTTATTTGGCATCTGCTTTCTTGTTGCTCTGGTGCTATTGAAGATCTTAAAGTCCAGACTGAACAGTATGCCAAATCGCACTGCTAGCTGGGTCCCCATTCTTCACATGGCTTTGTTTCAAGGCACTTCAGGAACATATTAAAAAAGAGGATTTATCCTAGATCACAGAATGGTTGAGGTTGGAAAAGACCTTTGGAGGTCATCTGGTCCAACCCCCCTGCTCAAGCAGGGCCACTTAGAGTCAGTTGCCCAGGGCCATATCCAGTCAAGTTTTGAATACCTCCAAGGATGGAGACTCCACAACCTCTCTGGGCAACCTCTGCCAGTGCTCAGTCACCCTCACAGTAGAAGAGTTTCTTTTTATGTTCAGACGGCATCTCCTGTGTTTAAGTTTGTGCCCGTTGCCTCTGGCCCTGTCACTGGGCACCACTGAAAAGAGCCTGGCTCCGTCCTCTATGCACCCTCCCTTCAGGAATTTGTACACATTGATGCGATCCCCCTGAGCCTCCTCTTCTCCAGGCTGAACAGTGCCAGCTCTCTCAGCCCTTCCTCATAGGAGAGATGTTCCAGTCCCTTCACCATCTTCGTGGCCCCTTGCTGGACTCTCTTCAGTGTGTCCATGTCTCTCTTGGGAGAGAGAGGGAGCCCGGAACTGGACACAGCATTCCAGGTATGGCCTCACCAGTGCTAGTAGAGTGGAAGGATCACCTCCCTCGACCTGCTGGCAATACCTCTCCTAATGCAGCCCAGGGTACCATTCGCCTTCTTTGCCACAAGCACACATTGTTGGCTCCCCAGGTCCTCCTCTGCCAAGCTGCTTTCCATCTGGGTGGCCCGCAGCATATACCAGTGCCCGGGGTTATTCCTCCCCAGGTGCAGGAATTTGCACTTCCCCTCGCTGAACTTCGCGAGGTTCCTGGATAAAAGATGCTGTGCAAAGATGCTGCTGTTGGAATGAGTAACACTCATTTGCTTTGCAAACTTGGATCACTGTGGTAGGCTTCATGAACAGAAATCGTTCTCCTTCCAATGGGGTGAAATACTGCAGCTGCTCTAATACATGAGGCATTAATTTAACATTTGAAGTAAAAAATATTCTTCTGAAAAGGAATATACTTCTGCAGGATGAGCTTGCAAGAAAGGCAGAGTGCAATTACCTGAGTTTGAATTCAGCCAGGATACTGGAGCGTGACGCTCCCCCATCTCGGGGAGACCACAATTAATGACAACAATTAGAAATGCCTTTGGGAGGCATTGACCAGACAAGACCAGCTCCCATTCTTCGACAGGGAGATGCTGCTCTGCAGCACCTGCAGCTCACTCCATGCTTGCACACACCCAAACTAGGAATCTCAGCCCTTTCAAGGGGCCCATGAAGACAAAGTAGCACAATAAGAGGAGAAGCGAGTTAGTAACAGAAGCAGGGAGACACCTAATGCACTTCTCCGGCACGTATTCGTGGGAAGACAGTTAAGCAAACGGCAGCCTATTTGAAAATGCGCCTGTAGTTCCCATAGTTTCATTTCTGTCAGTAGGATTGAGCTAAACACTTTCAAAGACTTATTATAGGCATTATACCACCCAACTTGCATTCCCTTTTAATGACTTGACTTCCCTTTACACTACCAAAGCTGTTGTCTTTTCGCTGGATCGGTTTTACTGGATGCATGGTGCACCTTCACACTTTTCCCTGGTGTCACTTAATCTCTTCCTACTTTTCTATCATTTCTGTATTTTCTGATGAAGTGCTAGCACACTGGTAGCACCCACTTGGTTCAGAAGGGGCTGTGATCTCAGGTACAAATTTCCAGTAAAACCACAGCGTAGCTCAGGGAAACAGGAGTGTGCTTAAAGCAACTTGTGCAACTCGCTAGAAATTGCACCGGCTATTACATGGAGAATATGTGTAATATATGCATGTTGTTATCCGACTTCTGAGAATTTGGAGGTGCATTGCTCGAAGTGAAAGAAAATCAGTGAAAGATCCCCCGCTGATTTCAGAGGGTCAGCAATCCAGCCCTGGGTGTTCGGTGCTCAAGGTTGATGCTTCCTTGAAGTTCTTTTCCAGAGGTTAAAAGTGGTTCGGGGGGAAATAAATCTCTAATTATAGGACTCCTGTTTCTCCTCAGTGTTTAAGAGCTGTACATTTGCAGCCTTCACAGAATAGCAAACCTTCAGCCAATTTTCATGGGATGCTCCTGAAATCACACTTCTTACCGATTTGTTTTCTGCAACATCCCTGGCTGGTAGAGGTTGTGATAACTTGCTAGAGCACTTTATTGTACTCTTTAAACTGATTGTTCTCCTTGCATCATGTCCTCTAAGGCATACTGAAATGATCTAGGATTTGGCAGATCTGATATGGGGAGAAAAAATGATCAGACTCGATGCTAAAGTGCATTCCAGTTTGTGTGTCTTCTCATTCTTCACATGGCATTGTTTCAAAGCATTTTTAAAAACTAGGATCTCTGCTAGATCCATGGATTAAAAAAAAAAAAAAGTTGTGCCTCATCTTCTCAGGGCTACTCTACAATTACAAGCATCGCTTCATGTGGGAATATTTCGCAAATAAATGAACAAGCTTTCTAGAAGGCAAAGTCAAAGCCACTGTCCCCAGCACCACTTTTTTAACATTGTGTCAGAGACTGAGTGTGTTGTCGTCTTAGTCATTTTCCCTGCACTCAGGTAATTCTTCCTCCAGGAGTTCTTGAGGTTTTCTGCACACCGCGCCTCCCAACTCCTTCCCTTTCCCAACAGCCTGAGAGCTCTTCAGGTGGGTCAAGGCTGTGTGAGGTTGTGGCAGAAAATCCAGAGATGGTAGAAAAAGAGCTAGAGGCTGCTGGGAGCTACAGAGTGAGAGCATCCGTCTGATCTCCACCTGCAGCCAAGGAGTGGGGAAAACCTGCACTTTCTTCAAGTGCCTAAACCTCTATTTCATTGTCTCTTACAAAGGCACATGAAGAGCCTGCCTCTGTGGCACTGACATCCGATGCAGAAAGCAAAAGGTCACCAAAAAGCACCAGTATCACCCTCACACAAGGCAAAGATCGATACAGCCCGAAGCACGCTCTCTCTCCCTCTTTCTCTACCACCCAGAAATTCAGCCAAATGAAAAGCAAAGCCTTCCCTCCAGGAAAACCAAACAAAAGCCATGTGTCTTGAACCCTCATTGTGTCCAGACAGGCACAGGGAATTTGCCAGAGCAAACAAGTTCCAGAGTCAAAGGATTTCCGCTGAGAGCTCTCTGCAACCAGTCCTCCTCAGCCCGGCCCCGCGCTTCCCAGCCAGCTCGCACTGTTCAAACCGCGGCAAAGAGGCCTCCCATTACAATGACACATTTGACAGCTTTGCCAAGAGCACTTGGTGAGGTGCCAAGGAAAGAAGCAGTGCGCTTTCCTGAAAAAAGCAGACATGCTGAGGAGGAATACTTGAAATGCTCCTTCTAGTAAACCTGAATGGCCGAGTGCCCATGCAGAGAAGCACTTGGGTTGTTATCCCAAGGAAGAGCAGAGAACAGGCTCCTCCAGGCTTCTCCCTCTCCAGAGCTCGCCCACCCATTCTCAATGGCGTTCAAGGCATCTGCATTGAGGAGCGACCATCTCTTTCTGTGCTCAGGCCCACTTTGAAGACATTCTCGCCCTCGAATTTCAAGCTAAGTAATGCCCTGAGTTCGCCTTGCCTGAATTAGCAGCGCTCCAGAGCCCCGGTGCTCAACACAGGGCTTTCACCACGTCTCCTCGTTACCCAAGCGAAAGCCCTAAGCCTGGCTCCAGCTGCTCCCACTGTGAGGAGTGCCACAGCCACCAAGATCTCACAGCCCACATGGAAAAGCACCGTGAGAAACCCGGAGATGCTCCTGAGAGGACAGCCGGTATTTTGGGCAGTGTTATCAGGGAGATTCCCACTATGCTGAATGACATAAAGATAGCCATTTGACTCCAAAGCAGGTGTCATCCCAAAGCAGCAACCCTGAGTAAGGGGACAAGGATTCAGAATAATTATACTTTTATGTGTCTAGACAGAGAGAGAAGCCAGGGAAAATCCCGAGGAGGAGCGAATGCCATTACAGCCACTAGAGCACTTCCCACGCCCCACAGCGACAGGACGCTTTCCAGTGGCAGAGTTTTAAGGGACTTATGAAGCAAAGTGGAACAAACATCCCTACACATGTGTATGGGTGTGTGGAATGAGTGTATGAAATGTGTGCATCATAAGGTCCCTGGTATATTCATCTGAGGCATTCCCGAGGAGGAGCGAATGCCATTACAGCCACTAGAGCACTTCCCACGCCCCACAGCGACAGGACGCTTTCCAGTGGCAGAGTTTTAAGGGACTTATGAAGCAAAGTGGAACAAACATCCCTACACATGTGTATGGGTGTGTGGAATGAGTGTATGAAATGTGTGCATCATAAGGTCCCTGGTATATTCATCTGAGGCATCGCTCTACTTCTAAACTTGTATCCTGCAGGAAGGTTTTAATAGCATGACATAATCTAAGGCATATATTGACTCCATTTTTAAGACAGTTGACTTCTGTCTGGTTCACACAACTCCCTCTGATTTTACACGAAGTCAAGCATAATGGAAGGCTCTTCTTCCATTGCTTTTATGTGCCATATCCTTTCTTTCTGTTTCTTCTTTAAAACACATTGGGTTTTTTTATTTAATGCAGGATTGTGCATCTTGAGCCTTGCAGATGGAATGCATAATTGAACATTATATTCCGCTCTTGAGAGACACACCATAAAATTAATATTTGAACCATATTCTTGCTGATCCAGGGGAAGAGAGCAAAATAACACAAAGAAAATACTCTAAAGCAATTTGTGGCCTATCTACAGAATATTTTCCAGACATTAGCATAGTAAGAGAAAGACTTAATATTAATAAAAGGTGGGGTTTAATTCACAAGCAGCGTTATACTGTGTTGGATTGCTTTGGGTAATTTTGCAGTTAAAGAGTCAGAGTGAACAGGGTTTGGGGTGACGGGGAGAAAAGAGAGAGTGAGAAAAGACCAGATTTCAAGCAATGGTGTCTATTCCTCCTTCTACCCCCCAACACACACACACAACTGTGCAGTGGGGAAACACAGAGCAAAAGACTGCTAGAGACCAAACCACATTGCAGATGGGACCACAGTGGGGTCAGGGTTTCACAGCACGGAGGTCCTGGCTTCATGAAATGCTTAGGACAAAAGACTAGGGGTAATATTTGATGCAGTACCACTCTAAAGCCAAACAGAAGAAAAAAAAAGAAGGTATAAACCATATTCAAGAGCGAATCAAGGTCAGTGGAAACAGAAAGGGGATGGCCATTACTAATCAGCTACTTCAGTCATTACCATAGCTATGAAACTAAGATATGAATTTGGAGTAGAAAGTGCCTCATATGGGGCTGTTTTGCCCTGGGATATTGGTGTGAACAAAGAGATGTCAAGTCATTAAAGTTTGAGCTGATGCCAGATGATCTCAGATTTCAGAGTTAGGATCCAGAGTTTCTATTTGTGTCCAAAACTGTTTCTAGAAGTAGGAATAATGAATTTGAACTTTATCATAGGCACGCTGATGCCTGATCTTGATACCTACTGGCATCCAAAAACATCTGAGTTCTGCATAAGCTGTATTTTTGTGCATTGCTGGGGCTCCATTTTTCATTTTCACCAGAAGTTAAGGTTTTCCTTAGTTAAAATGTTGAATTCTGGTATTTGTGGCTGCAGAAACACATCTTTAAAAGCATACAATAGGCAAATGACATTGTTCTGCCGTTGTAAACACACAGCTTAAAATGGTGGCTTGAACAGAAATTTGCTTTTTTAACTGGGTTGACATCTCTGCAATCCATTAATGGACAAGGAACAGTAAGAAGGTGCATTACTTTATCCTCAGAAATAGCTAAGGTGCATAACCATGACCAGCAATTGCCAGAGTAATTAATGCTAGAAAAGGCCAGGCAACAGGTACCCCTATACTACCACATCTGCAGTTCAGATGTTTATTAGTCACAACTTGACATTAAAAGCCTTCTAATTGGCAAGGATTTATTCCCTCTGATCTCAGGAAGTTTATAATTGTGAGGGCCATAGACACAACACGAATGATGTCTAAGTCTCCCACCCTTCCTTAAGTATTACAGAAAGCACGCGCCGTAGTGCAGAAAGCAGGGTGGCAGTGAATAAAAAGCAGGTGAGCTCACCTCTCCGGTGTACAGGAAAACACAAAGACCCTCCCGATGCCCAGATTAGGTATAAAACCTAATTTCTCCCTAACTTTGTGATTCTCTCCGGTGACCGGCAGCCAGGTCCAGAGAGCACTTCTGCAACGCTGCCTGACACGCTCCAGCCGGCACCCCCGCGGCCCCC
>NW_009226344.1:0-33823 GCF_000690835.1 Fulmarus glacialis | reverse complement strand
GCCCCCCCTCCAGCTTCTCCTGGGCCGCTTGGTGATCTCAGAAATTTCCGTGAAGCCTCGGCCTTGGTGTACTGAGCCTAGCGGCTGAGCGCTCTTCGACCGTATCAGGGGCTCTGCATGGCTGGGGCTGGGAACATGCCTCTACTACCTGGCCCGGGTGTCAAGTAGAACAGCACTGAAACCGTGAGAATTTTCAGTAACTGCACCTGGGACTGTGGCCAGGATGGAAATTTACAGATGACTAAAGCCAATCATCTTGCGAACCTGTAAACGGTGGTCCTAAGTGAGGCCCTTTGAGCTCTCTGGGACCGCAGTGGGCTGCACCCAGCATCTCCCTCTGAGTGGGACGCCTCTCGGAGCTCGCGACCTCTCGGGTCTGCAATATTTGGAGGACCGTCGCCGAAAGCTGACAACAGGACCTGGGCTGAACCCCTTCAGTCCTTGACGCTCAACCCTCGCCCGTTAAGAGAAATGCCGAGACATTTCTCGTGAGTATTTCTTCACTGAACTTGAGGGGAATTTTTAACAGGTACCTTTTGTACATATAGATATATTTCTGTCTGTGTCTATATGTGTGAACTAACAGTAAGCATAATTTTTAATTAAGTCATGATTGTAGTAGACTCTACAAACTTACTTCGTAAATGTTAAACTGTTAATGATTAAGTGCTGCTAAAATTTTTTAATGATTAGTTAATGATTAAGTGCTGCTAAAACGGTGAACGAATCCTAGACTGCTGCTAAACAATATAATCCCTATAAATCCTTAGACATAACATGATTTTTCTTTATATATTTCATCCATGTAGTAAGTAAGAGAGTGAACCTTGCCATCGAAATCTGTTAAGTTGCACTTTTATAAATCACTATTAAAATCACTTTCTGCTAATACCTTTGACGATGATTCTTCAAGTGGCCTCTAAACCACTCATTCACGACACTGCAACAATATCTTTAGCAAAGGGAAACAAAAACCTAGCTATCTTCCTTTTCACTCTTCTTGTTCAGTTGCTCTTGCTTTTTAACGTGGAAGCTTATACAAATGTGTGATGAAGTAATTAAGAAGCACACTCTGATACCTTAAGTATTATTTTCTTTAGCAGTCTAATCTTTCACACAGTTTTAGCTCTTGGAACCAAATCTTTTGGTCAGTTTTCAATGCACAGTTTCCCTACTCAGATTGTATGCATGCACAAAGCTTTACCTAGTCAGATGGTATGCACACAGACACTTGCAACCAAATGGAAATAACTTGCTTGCTAAATTTATTGCATGATTGTTTTGCACAGGAAATTGTGTGTGCAAATACCTTGATTAAATTCAAGATTCTCATGCTAAGTTCTGAAAATCTGTTGCTGGAAAAAAGTAAATTTACATTTAAATGTACTCCTGCTAGAATTTAAATCCCAATTTAGCCCTGTCAACAAAAATTAAGCTTATATGTACAAAGGAGTAGTCTGATAGATTTACAATCAGGTATAATGCATATGACTTTGAATGTGATGTTAGTTAATGCTGTCTGAATAGGCAGATAATTATAAGTTATAGACTGAAGCCTTAGGAACCTGAATGATGTTATTTAAAAGTTACTAAATTGAGTTTCCCAAGTTTGAGATTAAAAAGCTGCCTTTGATTAATGAGTAGATAAGTTTATAGGAGGAAAAAATGAGACATACAATATGCGAAACAAAGGATCAGAACCCAAGCACTTAAAATAGTACCTCTAGGAAGCAAGCTAATAGATCAAAAACTGTTACAAATTGTTTCAAAAAATATGATTCTGATTTTCTTTGGGCATCATCTGGCTTCAGTGCATTTTTGCTGAATCAGCATGCTTGAATCTCAGCAGCATTGATACTGCAAAAAGCAGGTATAAAAATTCGTTTCTTTCTGATTCCCCACCCCCCTCTCCATTAGCTTTGGGAAGTCATGGTCAAGTTGGGCAGACTGGGAAGTTGCCCAAGGGGGAAGTTGGGAAGGGATTGGAAAAGAGAAGGGAGAAACTAATTTGTTTTGCAGGTGTAGTTCAGAAAAATCAAGCTGTGCTCTCATGCCATAAGAAGATACCAAATCAAAATGGTACTCAGCTAATTTCAAAGGTGATAATTATACAGCAGTCTCTTCACTTTCTGCATGCTTTGATCATCACACTAATAATAAATATAGTTGATTCATAATTAAGTTAAAAGTATATTGGGACCATTATTTAGAAAGTGTAGAGTATAAGCTGAATTCCTTCCATTTTGGTTTGGAACACAGCAGAAATTACGTTTCTGAAATATAGTCAAATTAATGACTGACTATGGATTAGTTTGTCTCTATATAGACACTTACTACAAGCAGATACATAGGGACTATTTCCTTAAACATTTGAGAACTGGTAAAGTTGATCATATGGTCATCAGGGGGTTATCCATGGTAGCCAGTTTCTGGCAGTCAGCTTAGAAGGCTGATATCTGTAAGTGAATTTAAGTGACTGGAGCAGAAATATGTTCCTCTACAGCACAAGTCAGGTCACCTATTTTATTTAGGCTTTTGGTATGAATACCTCTTTCCCAATACCTCAACTGCCAGTTTTTCTGAAGTGATCTGTCAGTTCCTATCCCTTCAGTGACCAGAAATACCAAAAAAGAAATGCCGCTGAGATCACTTATTCATAGAATTCATGGTAAAAGGGTAACCGTCTATGCTAAAGTATATCTCTATCATATCTGTTCATGGGAATGCTTTTATAGTTTTCACTTCGTCACTCACCTCTTTACTTTTGGATGGTGTAGATGGACCACGTGGGGCAAACAAGATACATTTTGTATCTATTTGTGCATAATTATCCACTTCCAAATAATCACCATTGGCGGGAGAGGCAGAAGTCTTGTTGGTATTGTTGGACTGGTCAGTAACTTTCTACAGTTCATGAGAAATCACTGCAAGGGGACCCCGCTGAGAGGAGCTAGCAGAACCAGTATCTTGGGGTCCATCTTAGGGGTTTGTGTCACAAGAGCTTTCGCAGGTTCCCAATATAAATTTACTGTTTATCTAAACATCTGCCAAAACTTCTACCATTTTTCAAAATGGCCTGCAGTTTCTGCTAAATTGATGCCAGTTACTAGTCTCCTTCATAGTAACAGTTGCAAAAGCTGTTGCCTGCTTTTATGTGGCACTTGGAAGACTGTTGTATTTGAAGTACTTGATTTCTGATAGTGGTACTTTTGTACTTCTGTCATGACCTAAATATGTAATCAAGACAGGATTTGTTTAGGGAGGTCTGTTAGGCCAATTGACATAGCCCACGCTGTTGTTAGGCCAATTGACATAGCCCAAGCCCCATCCCCCCAAATAAACATGGAAATACTTCAAGTCTGAAATGGAAGAAGACATTTTGAGATCACTCTAAATTTAGCTAAATTAGGTTATCCAGTTTGACTATGTGGATAGAAGGAGAAGTTTTTAGTAGGGACAGATGGTTTAGAAAGGACCATCTAGCGTATGGGGTTGTCCCTCTCTAGCTTGATGTCTGTGGTGGTTGTCAAGAGTATAACACACTTGACTCACTGTATGATGAAACCATAATGGAAATAAATGTTTTTAACAGAGGATGGTGAAGAGTCAGGGGTTTCAATTTTTTTTTTTTTTTTTCCTTAAGGATACCCAGACTAGACTATTTTCTTTTTTTCTTTATTTTATTTATTTAGACTAATTAGTTAGACTATTTATTTAGACTTTATTTATTTACTAACTGGAAATCATTTGATTTGATAGTAACCAAAGGTGTACCTTTGGAAGCAGAATGGAGGCTGATGCAAGATGTCAGTTCACTAGATGAGTGGGTTCCCAAATTCCACTAGTGTTTTCAGTGTTTCTGCATTATAGAACCATAAAATTTCTATTAAGACTGGGGTTAATGAGAGTTGGTTCTGTCTCAGATATTGATCTCAATTAAGAAACAGAACAGGCACGATGTGAGCACTGCAAGCTCTCCTGCACTGTCCTGTGGCATGCCGTGATCTTCTTCCCGGTGACTGCTTCCAGGGTGAGGAATTTACTCTGTTGCGAAAGCTGGCCTATCTCCAGGCTTTCTGAGGTTGCAGGCAGAAGTGGAGTTGTGGTGATGTTTTGGGGTGGGGTTTTTTGTTTTGTTTTTGTTTTTTTTTCATGTGTCAAAAAAGGATTTTAACAGAGATCACTGAATTAGTTTACTCGGGTACCAAACCGCTAGCAGATGCTAGTAACTGTTGGTCAGTAATAACTTGGGCTGAATTCAAGTGTGTTACAGTTCATGTGAAGGACTCCTTTTCCTCTTCTAAAAGGTCAGGCAAGCAAACCTTAATTTGCTTCTTAGTTCTCTGTGGTTTCGTTATCAGCCAAAAACATGAAAACATGAAAGGGAAGAAATACATTGGGATTCATTTCAGTGCTATTAAGAGTGTAAAGATTGGGCGATAATTATACAAGGGAAAACCAATTTTTTTTTTTTCTCCAGTGTTTGATTTATTTTATGTACTACAGTTTTTCTTGGACTTGCATTAGGGCCATTTGTGGAAGGTTTTCTGCTTTGCAAATTTACTTGATATTTCATTTTGAAATAAACCACTCCGCATATTTCCATGATAGACAAGTAGCAGCTTGTATGTTGCTATCCCATTTGCTTCAGGCAGATGAAAACCATTAAAATGGTAGTTACATTAATGTAAATTAGAAAATAACAGTATTCTTTTACTTTAAAATAAACATGTCAATAAAATGATTAAATCCCTCAAAACCGATAAATGCTGAGGATGAGATGATACCTTTTGATGAATGAGAAAATCACGCAGTTGCAAATACTATTTGAGATTTTCTAATGTAGTTTATATGCAAATTAATAACACATTTACAGATTGAAAGCACAGCCATTACACGGACAGAGATTGTCAAGATATAATTAATACTAAATTTTGGTTTATATTTATCGGACTTGGCAACAAACCAAATGCAAAAATGTTAATGCAGTACTTTTGCCTAGTAACTCTGTTCCTGTATTTTGTAAACTGTGAATATTCATGTTTTTTAATTTGAAATTCACTCTTGCTGTGGGCACAAGCCATGTGGTATTGCTTATTTTCCCCACTTGAAGAGGTAAATGACACAGTGTACTCTGAATAGCACAGACTGAATATTGCCAACAAATTGGTAAATATGTTTGAAGCATCATGAAGGAAGTGTTCTGAAATGTCCTTTCTGGGCAAAGGATCGCTGTGGATGTTAACTGCAGCCTTATTAAGCCCTTGCTGGTTGTTGTCGGTTCGTAGGCATGTTGGATGCCTATCCTGTTATGTTGGATGAGCTGTCGAATGGACGAAGATTCTTGTGTTGATGTCTGAATGCAAGGTAATGGATTATTAGTATTGCTGTTTGTATTTTGTCTTGTATTCCTTTTTTGTACAGAAAGAAGTGAGGGCAAATCAAATGGTTGACTTATGACAGGAGGTAATGGAGAATTCCTGTAAAATGCTAACAAAAACACTAAGGAAGAGCACATTAATTGTGGATTGGCTACCTTGTGACTGTGTTACTATTTGAGCAATAGGAATTTTGAGCTCAACTAAACTCAAGAACAAATAAAATCGTTATTTTAGGTGGCAGAGACATGTCAAGATAATGTGCTTGTGGTTTGGCAAGAGCAAGGGTTCATGTGGAAAGACTCTAAAAAGTTTATAAAGGAATATGTTATGGCTGTCATGACCACTGCAGTTCTTGGGTATTTCATGGAAGAGGAGTCAAACGTTGGTATTTCTGATCCTAGTTAAAGGGTAGCTCAAAGTAGCAGTCTTCATTTTTATTACTCCTGTTTTGGGTGTGATATTTTATTCCCCATGCTGCTGGTCTGTAATGCATCACTGCAGCCCGCCAAAGAAAGGACCATGTTGCCAGGCAGTTGTGGAGCTGGCAGAAACAAGCAGTCGGGGATGGTGTTTGGGGAAGTTGCGGTTGTGTTGAGAATGGTGGAGAAACCGAATTATTAAGGAGGAGGTATGTGTGAAATGAGAGTAACAGGCTATTAATCAGAAAGTCGACATACGCAAAATCTTCTTCAGTGGGAAGGGGCATGTGTCTACAAGAAGGAGGACTTTGATTACTTTGCTTATTTTTAAATAATTGAATCAGAGAGTCTGATTTCTGAAAGGATACCCTGTTTGCATCAAAAAAAAAGAGGATCAGCATGTGAAACCAGAAACTTCAAAGTACTTGAAGAAATTTATTTCTTAAAAATACTGTGGGATAGAGAAACGATACCCTATGTCCTTTGGTGTTGTGTTCCTTGGGGCTGGATAGTGGCACATCTGGCAGTAGACACACACTGGAGAGCTAGGCAGGGTATGCTTCCAGTCTGCTTTAGAGCCTGTTTTCCCCCAATATCAGTCTTTGGCTTGGCAGAGTAAGAATTGGAAAGACTTGCTGATGAAAGATAAAAACATGTTTTCATATGTACATTATAATTTACAAATTAATACTAAAAAGTACTGTAAAAATAAAAATATTTATGTACTCAAGAAAGTCTTAACATATTCTTCTCCTTCCTTGAGTTTTCTTTGCATTATCAAATAGCTGCATATTTTCTAGCTCCTTTTGATGAATTTTGCCAGTACAAAATTAATATAAAGAAATCCTTTGAACTCAAAAAGATCTGACAGAGGCTTAGTCTTTCAAGTACTGAATTTTTAATCTATTAATTCTAACACAAAAAGGAATCAATGAAGGCTTTCATTATAAAACCAGAAGTTTGTTTTGGTCCTTCTTTCCTTTCTGGTATTATACTAGCAAACACTGTTTTTTCCTTGACAAATGTTTTCTAAGATAATGTTACTTGTAACACCCTGCTGCCAGTTCTGCCTCTTATATTTTTGTAAGAGGAAGGAGAGATGATTATGTTTTATAGCAAGCAAATTCGGCCTTAGCAATTAATTCTAAACTCTGAGTCTGCCTCATGACAAGTGTTTATAAAGCTGACATTGCAGCCTAGTCTTGGTGTACTCCTCTGGGTTTCGGTTTTTCTGTGTTTTGGTGGCTTTTTTTTTTTTTTTTTTTTAAATGTAGGGAATGACTTATAATGTGATGAAATTACTATTTGTTCTTAAAAATCACCTGAGTTCATATGTCGCAGTAATTTAGATTTGGAACCCAAACTGCCTGTATTGCTGGATTTACAGATGCTTTGCAACTTTAAAAAATTATGTTAGTCTTTACAGTATGTGTGTAAAGAGGGGAATAAGTTAAGATCATGACTTTTAGCCCTTTAGTTTGATAATTTGGTTTTAACATTTAAATTTGTGAGAAACCATTGTGCTGAAGTTCTATTCCATACACTGTAAGTATGACCTTGAATGGGCCTAAAGACTCAAATGTGTAACTAAGATCTCCTTCACCTTCCTAGAACTTTTTGAACAATAGCATCATAGGATAATTCAGGTGGAAGGAGGTTATCTTGTGAGGTTTCTAGTCTGGCCTCCTGCTCAGCCATCCCATCAGACCAGGCTGCTTACAGCTGGATTCAATTGGGTCTTGAAACTGTCCAAGGATGGAGACTACACAACTGCTAAGGTCAACTGCTCCAATGCCTTACTGCCCTCATGGATTGGGAAAGCTACTATCAGGTCCCTCCTCAGGCACCTCTTTTACAGGCCAAACAAGCCATTTCCCCTAGCTTCTCATCCTTGGTCAAGTGCTTCAACTCCCTTACCATCTTGGTGGCCCTCAACTGAAGTTGCTCTAATTTATTGATACCTGTCTTGTATTTCTTTAGACCTAATTCTGCACCTCCCTTTCTAATAGCGATGGGAAAAGGAAGCACGTACAGACTCGAATTAGCATTTGTGCTGCCTTTGCTTGCTCATTTGTCTCCTGCATTTTAGACATACTTGAATTTTTACAGACTTTCCTTAATCTTGAGAAAAGTGTTTGATTACTTTATTATTAAAATGCAGCCATAGCTGCAATTTAAACATTGAACTAATAACACAGAAGTGCAATTTTACTTTAGCATTCATTAGGGCAGGAAAATAAGCATTAAAATAAACTCATTTTTGATTATTTTTCTTTATTCACAGCTGGAAAATAACAACAGAATTTTCACTTCTTGTTTTTTTTGTTGTGTGTTTTTTTTTTTAATAAACCCCACATTATTTCTAAAGGCAAACCAACTTCCTGTGTTGGGTTTCACTTGTTCATCTTCTGTTTTCAGATCAAGGTTCCCCGACCTTGCTAGAAGAAAATTCACTGTGTGTTGTACTGCACAATAGCATAGCCCTGATGTGTTACTTTCAGTTGAGGATATTATATTTGTTGGTAAGAGGATGAGGTCTGTTAAGAGATGCTTTCTTATGAATGAGAATAAGACTTCTGGAATTTGTAAAATGTCTTTCACTGAAGCTGGGGCTGTGATGGCTGTCAGAATTCATGAATCTTGGAGACCTTCTAACAATGTTTCCCTCAGTTGCTCTGTCAGCAAGTTAAGCTTGGACACACATTTGTCTCGGGCTCAGTCCTGTTGTGTTTGGGTGTGCAGAAAATACTGTAATGTAACTTGAGGGTCAGTGAGTTTTAGATGGTGATGGATTTCAGCTCTCAACTTCTTGGGAGCTGTGGTTTTGTCCCCAGTCGTGCCAGGGGTGGCCAATTCTCAAAAACAGGTGTAGGTGTTACACAGCTTGAGCTGACACAGGCTACTCAATGAATGAAACAACCTGAAAAGGTAGAATGGAGCAAAGACTCCTCTGTGTGCGTACAAGCCAGGTTCTGGCACCAGAACAGAAGTACCTTCTGTCAAAGGGAAAGGTGGAGGAAAGATTCTCCTCCCTTGTGCTCAAATCTTTGGCCATAATGTGAGTTGTGGGGAACAGAGTTATTAAGAATAGAGGTAGTAAGCAAGTGGCTAGTGATGGATCACAAGATTAACAAGTTTTCAAGAAAGAGGACAAAGTTTGTTTTTTGCTCCACTTCACAAGAAATTGCTGCAGGCAGAGTAGAGTGGAGTAGGGATTGTGTTGGGGCGTGTAGGTAGATGTAAGGGAAGAACCTTATGACAAAAAAAAAAGGTTTTTCTTTTTGGCAGATACTGCGGAAGATGTTGGGGAAAAAAGTTTGAGTAAAACCTGCTTATAAAAGTATATTTTTACAGTGCAGAAATAAGAATGCTTTACAGCTCTGACTTGAATATTATTTCATGGGTTAGGTGAACACCAATGAAAAGTGAAAAGGAATGAAAACCAATGTGCATTACACTCCTGAATGTGAATCCCTATGAATTTCTATGTGTGTAGGTGCTTGGTTGCTATTTACATATAGCTAGAGCCCTGGCTCCAAAAAAAGGAACAGGTACTGGAATGACAAAGAAGCAGTCAAATGGATTTATGTGCTGGAGTTATGCATTATTCATATAAGAACAAGGTATGAGAAAGGAACATATATGATTAACTGCAACCAGAACAACAGCAACTTGCAAGCTAATAATTTAGACTAGTTTTATAGTTACTTACTAGGCATGCAGTACTGTTACTTACAAAATAAGGGGTTTTACAGTACACCTAGCAAATGTCACATTACTTCGTGCTTATGATGACTTTAGCTATGTGATATGATTATGGGACATATAAAACTGCACAGTTCGTTCCTTAACTGAATAGAAGAATCAGGTAATGCTCATCTTCTTGGAAAGTGACTGAATATTTAAAGCGGGTTATTTTATAGAGCTTTCTAAGTTACAATGACAGCTCAGTCATTCTGTATATAAAAATTAACTGTTTTCTTAGTTACACACATGCTGAACTGGAATATTGCAGTTAATAGTGGACTGAATGGACTGTTAGGCTGGTATCTGAATGCTAGAGATTACATTAACTCCTAAGAAGAAGGTCAGTGCAAAGGTCAGGTGTGACTTAAACTTTATTTTGCGGGCTTCAGCAACACTCAGCCAATGTCTTCAAGGAGTATTCAGCTACAGCACATAATTAAAAGGAGGAGTGAAAGAATGCAAGATTTTCCTTAAGGAATGGATTCCTCCAAAGTAGTCTTTTTGAGGCTCATTTCTAATACTTAGGCACACAGAGGAATCTTGGGCTGTTAAATTTAATTTCATGTTTATTGTTGTTTCTGTGATGAATTTAGCCTTTCACAGCTTTATAAGCTATGATGATTCTAAATTTTATCCAATATATTTCTATGTTCTTACAGAAATGCATAGTGCTTTCCCAAAGTGTCAACTCAGTCTTGACCTCCTACAGCCTAGATTTAGTAAAGGGTCTTGAAAATAAATAAACCCTTTACAGATAATATTCATGTGAATATCTTAAGCTATGCCTTGAGAGTACATTAAGGTCTTTGCAACTATCTTTTGGTATTTCTCCCCCCACCCAAAAAAAAAAAAAAAAAAGGTTTCGGGCATGATTTATTTTCCTTTAGAGCTGTATATGAAAAAACAAATCAGGGAAAGGGAAGCAGATCAAATAGCAGATACATCTGAAAATTAACAAAGGCATGGTTCTTCAGAACTTGTAGTCCTCTGAAAGTATGAACCTATTTTTGCTTTAGCTTTTCCTTTTAGCACTATAGTTAGTAACACGAAAGTGAAACAAAACAGGTCAATATGCTTTTGATTTTTACTAACCAGATGTATTCTGCATTTTTTACTAGCCGAGCACGTGTCAAAACACTACAGAAACTAGTTGCATTTGGTATAATTAAGGTATCATGGAATTTCTCAAACTAGGTGATGCCTGGTTGTGCAAAGGGAAGAAAATGTTTATTTTGGGAAGAAAAGTTAAAGTACAGTTTTAGATTCAATGACCCGAACTCTTGTCTCTGTGGAAGTACAAGGTAATGTATTGTACCTAGGTTTGTGAACAATGCCTCATGTCTGCTCAGCTGTTACTTTCTTACAGCTAGTGGCTTTTTATATATCTAATATTTGCTGGTAACAACACAAAGCAAAAAGAAAAGAAGTTAGTCAAAGCATTGTTGTGGAAAGTCCTGTAAAATCTGTGGTAGCCATTTTCCCTGCCCAGGTAGGAGGATTATTCGTTAATTTTAGGTCTGCAGATAAAGCTTTAAAATTAACTTTTAACTTTCAGTTTCCTGTTTTTTCCAATGCTCTGCATGTTACAGTGACTAATTACTTTGTTATAAAACCATAATTTTTATTGAAGCTTCAAAGTGCTTCATAATTTGGAAGGCATTGCAAAAAGCAGTTCCCCCAGAGGCAAGGTAATACTAAATACACTGTGTGAGCAGCATTAGAATAAAGCCAGGAGTTTTGAAAGTTGTGAAATCTCTGCTAGGGTCTCATCCAAAGCTGGTCGGAATCAATGGCAGTCTTTGACTGGATTCATTGAGTATTGACCCAATCCCTGGGTAACTTACTGCTGTTTTATGACAGCCATATATCTTTACATATGTACACAGTCAAATATTAAATTGGAAATCTTCATGTTAATCTTGCTTGTGAATGTCAGTGGATGAAATAATTTTATATGAAACAAGAAACAGAGTAAAAAATAGATGATCAGGAAAACAACATCTGTAGCTTCATTAAAGAGTATGAAAATCTCCTGGAAGAACATTGGGGAAAGAAAGGTATTTGAGAGATTTGATGATTGCAATGGATAACTATTCATACCAATGGCATGTACAGATACATTATTTGTCTCAGCATGCTGCAATATTTGGTTTTCTGATCAATAAGCTACCTAAGAAACATAAAATGCAATCTTCAGGAATTCTGAAGTTGCTTGCTTATCTTAAATATCTTATTTCTAAACTAGGTGGTTATGGTCTCCATGATTAAAACAAGAGGTGGGGCAACATTAGTGTCCTGACCAAATATCACCATTCTCTTAGTATGTGGTAAGTAATTTAATATAGAACCTTAAGAGATTTTTCAGTCTGGTATCTATCACGTCCTGCAGTTAGAATTACAGTGGAAAATTATACCTCTGACATAAAGAGAACATATTAGTGAAAATGCTGCAGAGGATAATACTAACATTTACTCGACTCTGGTGTCACAGTGAAAACTTGGGTGCCTTTCAGCGTCATGCGGTGTCATATACAGGTGACATTCCTCTTCACTCCCTATGGCATTGTTTGAAATGAAGTGTCAGAGGCAGCTGAATCAGAATGGCTGGATTTGTATAACTGATCTGGCTTTACAAGGTATGTTAATTTCCAGACTAAAACTCAGATTCTGAAATATGTTTTTTGAATGTGCCTAAAACTGAATCTGATGGGCCATTTCTGATGGTGAAAGAAGAGTTTTCTCTTCATAGCTTGCAGTCGTTAACAAGAGTGGCAGCTGATGATCTTAACAGTAGAGCTTTTCTGCACTTCATGCACTTTAACCTGTGAGTCTGAAGGGGAATAGCAATTGATTTCACAGGCAGTTAGGTAAGTGCTGTTACATGGGTTAAAGGGGTGTAGTCAGTATACACAAAAGGATAAATGGTATCTTTTAGCAGTCAGGAGTTTTTTAATCGTTCGAGGACTAAACATGTCTGTGCTCCTGCTTAATTCCCAGTTGAGGAGTATGTTTCAGTCACTCCATAAATACATTGCCTTCTCCTAAAGTTTTCACTTCACATTTTACTTTTAATCTTTAAGATCTTTCATGACCTTAGTCTTGCTGAGCTAAACTTTCATTTCCTCCACATGTCATCCAGCGCTATGTATTTAATAGACTGTGATTTATTAATCATCTCCATATGCAAATTGAATATGTCTGGTGCTGGAGCCCTTGTCATGTGTTCTCTAGGGCTTGAAATTTTCTGCCCAGGATATTGGATCAGCAGTTCTGTGGCTGTGTTGAAAAACCAGATGAGTACACAACCAGTATCTCAGGTGTTTCAGGCAGCTTGGCAGAACTGTGAAGTCTCTTCTTCTGTTGCTGGATTTTTTTTTTTTTTTTCCTTTTTGTACGATGCCTTGCAATTCTTACCATGAAAGGTACTTTATAAATGTATATTGAATAGTTAAATACCGAGCTAATTTGTAAAATATCTTGATAATATTGAATTAGGTTATTACCTCGACTACATTTGACTGATGTGCCAGCTCATTAGGAAACTGGCATAGGTAAAGCAAGCATATTATGGTAAAGAATGAATGAAATTTTACTCGCATCTTTTAGAAAGACATCATGTGCAGGAAGAAGAAAGAATATAGTCAGAATCAAAGCAGTTATTGTGAAATTGTTCTCTTCTGTAGTTCAATTTCTGAAGTAAAAAATTTATAGTTTAAAAAAAAAAAGAATTGTTCTTATTCAATAAAACATCTCCAAAACCTTTCTTCCCTCTTCTTCCCTTCTACTACAGCTCTTACAAAAAGAAACAAGACTTAGTTTTTACTGCTATGACCGAGATACCTAGTAGCATGGATTTAGTGATTTCAAATGTCAAGTTTCACTGTTAATTAGCAGATGTAA
This sequence comes from Fulmarus glacialis, assembly GCF_000690835.1. NCBI lineage: Eukaryota > Metazoa > Chordata > Aves > Procellariiformes > Procellariidae > Fulmarus > Fulmarus glacialis. Next base: position 20,376 of record NW_009226344.1, on the reverse strand, counting down.
TGTGTGACAGGATGGTTATGGATTTTAAAAGAATAACGGGGATGTGTGATTTCCCTGGAGAAACCATCAGAGGGGTGCTTTTGAAGTAGCAAAATAAAGAAAATCTGGAAATCTTTCTTCAAGCTTTTTTAAAGGTAGCTCTTTTGCGGACGATATTCACACGAGGGCCAGAAGAAGCATAGTAGGCATAAAAGTGCAATGAAGCAGAAGAGTGGCTGACTAACAATTTAGGTATTCCTAAATGTGTCCTTCGGTCATTATATTTTGTAGTCTTCAGTCCTCCAGCTTCCTTTGGGCTATAAAGAGGGTCTCTTACTGCTGCCAGGCTGTTCTGATTTAGCCCTGTTTGACACGAGGGAAAGCAGTGTGATTCTTCTCCAAATAATTTAACTAAGAAATGGTTGATGGTACCCATAGGTGCTGCACAAGGAAGGAGGTTTGTATCAAAGCTGAACAAGCAAATGGGGAATAGCTGCTGCTTTATCTACTTCCTTTTCCTTTCTACTGTGAATAAGAGAGGGAGGGTCTGAGGTGTGGTATACTTGATTTAATGCTATAGCAGACAATGTCATGTTTCACCTTTTTGTGGCTTTCAGAATTTAGTGTCTTCTAGTGCAACAGAAAGCAATGGAAGAATCTTGGTGTGAAAATGTTAGGGGCGTAGCATGTGGTGGTGGTGTTCCCTGGTCGTAATGCCCATCTGCCAAGTCTTTCCTTAATCCATTAGTATTGCTGCTATGCGTTCAATATGGGAAGGTCTAATCTTTGTACTAGAGAATTCAGATTAACGTTTGCATATGGCTTTTTGATGAATGTATCTTGATTTTTACAATGCAGATGTACGTTTCTCTACATCGATGCCCTTAACTAACATTAAATGACGTCGCTCCATTGATATTGAAGATGTGGGTTAAGGCTTAGGTCTGATGAGTTCAAAAATGTATAAAAATATGTAAATTCCAGTCAAGTTTGTTCTTGCAGAGGGTGGTATTAGCAGTATAACCTAATGATTTTAATACTGCACTGCTAGTGTTTAATCATGTCATGTTCTGCTGTTCATCGTTAGTTAATATATGTCACAGACTAATGAAAGTGTCAAGGTTAAAAATATATCGGTGGTACATTGTACGGAATGGTTTTTGGTCCTGGAAATAAGTTCATTTTCCTTTCTCGAATTCTTTCTCTCTCTCTCTCTCTCTCTCTCCCCCCCCACCCCCTTTTTTTTGTTTGTTTGTTTTTAACCTTTTGGGCAAAGTGTTGGCAGCTTTTTTCCTTCCCTTTATACAATGTTTTGTAATTCTTTTGTTTTATTTGGCAAGAGAAAACCAGGGTTTTCTGCAAAGAATCTTGTACTTTTACGGGGCTACACTGCTGTGATCTTTTTTGGCATAAAGGAAAAGGCCGTAACTGTTCTCTGCATAACTTCATTAAGAAAACCTTGATACTTGTAGGCATACTTGTAGAAATAGTATTAGAAATACTTGTAGACACTGCACAGGGAGGAGGGGTTGTTTCAGAGTTCACCCAGTGAATGGGGAAATGCTGCTGCTGCCCCTGCCTCATCTTCCTTGGTGTGTGAGAGGAGGAGAGAGAAAGGAGGCACAAGACAAAAGGGGAGCTTCATGCAGTGTAAGTTTTAAGGCATTACTTGGTAGTGATCTATACCAAATATATAAGCTCTTTGGGGGGTTAGTAGTCGGACCCCAAAGCTTTCATTTTGCCCAGTTAAATGTGAGTGTGTGTGTATATGTACGTATAGTTAATGATCTCTGATGTTCATTATTTCATACAAGTATTCCAGAATTGGCCTGTTAGCTAATGTAACATTTCTTGTTCAGTAGCCGAATTAATTCTGTTTGGGAAGTGATGTATTGGCTCCTCTGAAATCACCTGGATGGTTCTGCCCATGTGATGGCCTCGTACCTTAAAGAATCATAAATTCTGCTGTTCTCTAAAGGTAGCTCTGGGAGTGGGGAAGCTGCTATAGAGGGCTGCAATGCAGAGTGCACAACCCTGTGTTTTAAGTGAAACTAAAGCCTCAGCTACTGTTCTTGTTTACAGATGTTTTAACAATTATGCAATTAAGTAAAAAAACTAACTTGCTGTTTGCAAAACATCACTAGGCAAATTGATGGGAAGAGGCGATTGAGCTTCTGAATGAAAGCAAACGTCAATCACACGTAACACAAATAAGGACCTGATCCAAAGACAGAGATATTTTTGAGTCCTCCAGGCTTTAAATAGAGTTGACCAGTGTTCAGTACCCTCACTAGACTGGATGGGACCTGCGTAACCCAAGGGCTGATTGCTCTGAGAAAGGTAGGTTGAAAAGGGGTTAAAATTATGTTAATTCTACTGAAATTTGATTCTAAAAAAAAAAAAAAAATCATGGAAGGTTATTTCTGTTTTTTTGGTTCTGAGCTGCCAGTCTTGAATTGCTACAATAATTCACTCTTTTTGCAGGCTTAATCTTAAGTATTTCTGGTGTGTTTGAGAAAGTAGTTATTTAAGATAGTCTTTGCTTTGTTCTCCTGTGTTCATAGTGTTTCGCTGCGTATTCTGTATATTGAGCTTTTTAACATCCAGTTAATGCAAGTATAGCAGTAAGAACATTATGAAATATGAAAAGCCTGGATGCTGTCAATAACCTTATCAAGTCTGTAAAATATCTGATCTAGTGTTGGATCCTCCATGACTTCATTTTTTCACCCTTACATTAAATGAAGGAAAAACAATTACTGTCAGTGTACAAGTACTCCCTATCCTCTGTCAGATCAAAGAGCTCTCCTGATTAAATAAAATTATCTCCTCCTCACAGTTCTGTAGTTCCAATGCCACAATTTCTGCCTGACAGTACTACCTGTTCATTAATCATTTCTTTCCTTTTTCCCCCCCATTATTTTTCTTGCAGATGACTTAAATTTATGGCTGGCAAATGTTTCATTGCTAAGCCGGGGAATTCAGCACTTGGCTACTAGTATGCAGTGTTCAAATCCTGTAATTTCCTGAATATGCAGCTTGAGCTATATAAGAGACTTTACATATTCCGAGGCTGCCTAAAGTCAGGTCTTTACTGTAGGAACAAGCATATCGAAGCCATAGGTAGCTTTCTCACAGCAGAATAATTTGAAATGCTGTAGATGGACACCTTTGGTGCCCAAGAAAGTTGAGAGGCTGTTGCATGAAATATCTCTTATGTTACTGATGTCTCGTACGATCCCTCTAGCTTCAAGAGGTGCTAGATTACAGACCATCTTTCAAATGTAAATGTGAGATCTGGATAAGGGTTATTGTAACCACTCAAATGATTGCTCTGTTGAGGGGAGTCTTGTGCCAGATGATCAGTTCATCTGTTATTAGTGATTGGGGATTGCAGGACTCCTTTCTCTCAGTTCTGACAGTCTTTGGGAAAGGCCGAAGACTTCAGTTTTGTGCTTGTTGCTTCTAATATTTACTGTGAATAAAATGATCCTCATTTTTTTGAAGGTCTGTTAAAACTCTTTTCAAGTTGGCTGATTACGTGACTACTTATGAGCTATAGCAGTCTAATTGTGAAACTCAAGCAACACAAGAATAGAATATATTTAATACATGATTTCACTTCCTAATGGACAGAAGCACCTTTAACACAGTATTTTACATCTGTGTAATTTGCTGTGGGTGTTTCCTGTATCTGAGATAAAATAGTTAGGACAGACATGCAGTAAGACAAAGATTTGATCTTGTACTTCTCTGTCCTCATCCTCTTTCAATTTGACAGCAAATTTATGTTCGGTTTTCACCATACCCTTTTCTCTTTTCTGTGATCTGAACTCAGAAAAGTTTCTTACTGAAGACAAATCATTATAAAATAGCTGTCTGGAAGCCTACCTATTTAAGTGGGAGAACAGACAATACCTTGAAGGCTGCAAGTACCTACATAAATTGTAAGTATTTTTAGTGAGTATGAAACAAATTGGTATTTTTGAGTGAGTGTGAAACAACAGTGGAGCTTACAGCAGATGCGTGGTTTGTGCTGCATAACCAGAGTTTTCCTTTCGGTACTTGGAACTCCAAAGCTGGATTTAATTTGTTGTCAAACAACAGTCTGTGACAGACAAACGGTACTGCTGAACAAGAATTAATCATCTGTAAATGTTTCAAATACTAGGAAGGATAACTAGGTGCATATGTTTCTTCATTCAATCTGGAATGATTTCCCCCTTGTACAATTAGCTGAACCAGAAAAGGAATAAGTTTATAATGGAAGTGCCAGCTCACTGTAATGTAAAGCTACAGTCGCAGTCTCTATAAACAGCTAGTGAAGTGTGAAGGATTAGTTTGAACCCCAACAGACGCTTACTACAAAGAGGTGACGGAAATGAAATGTTGGGTGAAAAGGTTGACAAAGATTTATCTAAAGCATTGCTGTTGCTCCGCTATGATTTTAGAACAACTTAGCAGATGTGCTTGTCATCTTCTGGGTTTTTCGTCCCAGTCTCTCGGACTGTGATTATTTCATATGTATTCTCCTCTCGCCTACTCCCTCCTGTTCTGCAAGCAGAGTAGCCTGTGGAAGAGGGCCGCCATGCACGCATTGTTATCCTTGTGGAATTCGGCACTGAAAAGAAGCAACAGTGCCTCAGCTGGCATAGTGAGAGACAGCTCTGGGCTGCCTCTGACCGATTAGGAGATGGGAGGGATCAGTCCAAACCCCATTCGTTTTGATCAATTGTATATAAGATTGCCATATACGTGGATGCAGGCATTGTGCTGGAAGAGAAGAACACAGGAAAGGGAAAGTTCTTTGAGACAGTGTGCCTTTATTTAGCAAGATAAATATTTAATCTTTCTGCAAATTTCAGGGAACAAAAGCTCTGTATAAACTGTAGGTGTGGTGTGAGAAAGTGTACGTAACATCTGCTCTGAATATGCAGTAGATTCAGTGAATACAGCTAAGAAATGCTGTTCTAAATACTGAATTGCATAGAACAAGACAGTTTTGGAGTTTTTTTTTAATATAAAAAGGATATTTATATTTAGTAGCTGTGCATTAAGACTTTTTTCCTACTTTAAATGCTATAAATGTGTGAATTTTGTGTCTTCTCTAGTGCAAGAAAACCAGAGGTACTTGATATCTGCCTCTTCAGATTACTATGAGCAACATTACTTTGAATAGTAGGAATGATAAACCGCTCATTTTTAGATTTGTCTCTAAGTTTTGTTCTTTGTTCTTTTTTCTGACATCTCTAGTATTACAATGTCTTCAGATAAACTGTTTTCTGCAGTACTGTTCTATAAAAATGCCTCGCTTTCTGTATGTATAAATGGTTTCCAAATGAGTTACTTAACAAATTTAAAAAATTTAAGATACAGTTGTTTGTTATGAGGGTTCCTCAAGATTCATTGGGCTTGAAATTGCTCTTGTGTTTCACCATCTTTCTGCTTGGTCAGTCACTGTTGGTACCTGAAAAGGAGCTTCCCTCCACCCCCCCGCCCTTCTCTAAGGAGTAAGGGTAATATGCAAGTTATTAAAAACTTGTCATTGCATGGTTTTGAGGTGTTGAGCTTGGAGGCCTAGAAGTTGCTCTGAGCCCAAAGGAGTATCCCCCTCTTTTGTGATGTCAAAACTGCAGCTTTTAGCCTAGCTTGGTTATAAATACAGTCACATATCTAACCAGCCATCACTTCAGTATGTGTTTGTGTGTTTGGCACACAAGATCAGACGAGCTAATGCTCCTCGCTGTGTGCAAGCCAGTCTCAGTACAGTGCACAGAGAAGAGCCGGCACTTCCAGAGGTGAACGCTGAGGCACTTCATCCCAATTCAGCAACATCCTCGAAGATCTAAATCTGCTGCTACAGAACCAGATGTCATTTCTGACAGTGAGAGAGGTAACAGGCATATTTCTTGACAGTGACAATGAGGGGAAGAACAGGAGGAGGAGTCTGCTAGATTTATTCAGCCTGACAATGTACTCTTTGACATAAAAGGTGTCTGGAACTAACGATTAGATGAACTTTGTGTGCTAGAGCCTCTGTGTTACACAGACCTACTCCTGTGTTAGGTGTTAAATCCTGAGCATTCTGGATTATTCGTTTCCTGAATAACTTGTGTGAAATTCACATGTATTGGCAAAAAGTTTAAGTGAATGTGCTGTATGTTGAGTTATCAAACAAATGTCGAAGGCAGTGCATTATTCCATGTTTTTTATTTTGTGGTAATGGTAGAAATAAATTTGAAATGCTCAGGAGCAAATATACAGCCATCTTGTGTTTTCTGGAGTTGATCATTAATTTACCAACTTGCTCAGTGCCAGATGATCTGCAGAGCAGCTCCGTCCTATCCAGAGAATGAAAAAGGGCCTGTAAGGAAAAAATGGAATTATGTGATTACTATTAAAAAAAAAAAATAGTAATTCCTTTTCAGAGGAACTTCCATTTTCAGGCATTTGTCACACTTCTACTTCAAACACACAACGCAGAGTTAAGGCACAGTAAGAAAATAGCATCTACTCTTTGTATGGCTTACTCATGTGTTTGAATCTGTGCCCATTGCCTCTTGATCTGTCCTTAGGCACTAGTCTTGTCTCCCTCTTCATTCCCTCCCCTCACTTACCACGTTCCCCCAAAGCCACCTCTTCTCCAGACTGAACAGCCCCATCTCTCTCAGCCTTTCTTCATGTGATGGATGCTTCCGTCCCTTCATCTTTGTGGCCCTGCACTGGACTGGCTCCAGTAAATCCATATCTTTCTTGTACTGGGGACCTCAGAGCTGGACTCGGTACTCAGGCCTCACCAGTGTGGAGCAGAAGGGACAAATCATCTCCCTTGACATGCTGACAGGGCTCTTCGTAACAGAGGCTCTGATGCCGTTGTTTTTTGTGCTGCAACCATGTATTATTTCTCAAGTTAACTAAAATTTTTGCTCTTTGTTTTAATTTTTGCTTTGTTTGCTGCCCAGCTTAAATTTGGTTTTGCAGTAGCTGAGCAGAAGGACTACAGAAACTTTCCCTTGAATCTGAGCAGAAAGTTAAATAAGATTTGTGGTGGAGTGAAGTGAGAGCTATTCTGTATTCCAAAACCAACCTGACCAGTAAGAAAAGGTATGGTATTCCTTCCAAAGGCATTGGAAGGAATCACGTGGTCCCAAGATCAATTTCAGAAGCTTCCCCTGGGACCTCGTCCAAGACTCTGGAGCTTTATGTCACAGCCCTTATGTTTAGGTGAGTACTTTACCTGTTTTCTCTGTATGTGTGGTAAAGGTGCAAGCTCCTTAGGGTGAAAGTGTTTTCCGCTGTGTGTATGCACAGTGCCTAGCACTGAAGCGTTTCTCATTGCAAATGGCCTACAATTTTTAGAACAGGTACAAGCATATGGCATATCTTATGATCTACTTCAGATAGTTTTAGAACTGCCTGCAAACCACTGGGACTACAGAAAGATCTTAGGAAAGAAAACCTTCAAGGGAGTGCAGCATTTTTACTTCTGAACAGTTTGGCTTTTGGGTTTTTAAAGTGCTTTTGTAAATTGAAGTTCACGAACTGAGAAATGTATTTTAATCACATTTCTTCTTGCTTTGCTAACACCCCCTGTTAAGTTTGTTTGCGTTTCTGAGTAAGCCATACAAGGAGTAGATGTTATTTACTTACTGTGCCTTAATTCTGCATTGTGTGTTTGAAGTAGAAGTGTGACAAATGCTTGGAATTGGAAGCTCCTCTGAAAAGGAATTACTATATTTTTAAAAAACTTCTTTTCTTTCTGCATGCTCAGAAGATCTCCAGTTTAAGCATGTGCTCTCTTATCATAACAGTAGATTATACTTATATCTGTAAATGGCAACAGCTGTGTCATCCTGTTACAATCATGACTGAGAAACTGTGTCACCACCAAGGTTCTTGGTGTTTGGCAAAATGTCAGCTATAGAAAATGTTTCAGTAGGCAAATGTTGGTGAGATATTAAACTGGTCTTGGTGGACAGAACAAGAGCAAAATGTTTGCCAGTTTCTAAAGTCACACAGAACTCAAAAAGGTATTGTATTTCTTTTTTTCATCATCACCTCAAAGTTGCTTATTTTCAGTGAATTTTAATTCCTTTTTGTAGAGATGGATGTATTTCTCCTGTAAAAACAAACAATTGAGTAGCTGCTACTAGATCTCCTTCTCAAATAAGGAGAAAGTGTCATTGATCAAGCTGATGCCTCACTTTAAGGTTTCTCCTGTTTTAAATCTTGAAATGACTACTTACTCTGTATGTGGCTTGCTGAACCTGTGGTTTTAGAAACGTACAGGAAATTTAAATCACATGAAGTTACCAAGGTACTAAACAATGAAGCCCAACAAGCTTTTTATCCCCCCCGCCCCAATTCCTGTGTCTTTCTGAGTAACAATTTAGAATACCATTTTGTGATTAAACAAAGGTCAGTTAAATCTCCTCAGTCATTAACTAATTAATGGATATAATATCTTAGCATTGGTCCCTTAGGGATTCTATAATGAAACGTGTTTTATTAATCTGCCTTTTGGTCAGCTTGATCACTGGTAGAACATCAACTGTGGTAGGGTTTTGAGGTTCCAGGCAATGTCTGTCGTCATGGAATTTTATGAATAACTAGAATGAGTTTGTACTTTTCTTGTGGAATGCTTCTTGGGATAAAAGACATACTTTTACATTGACTGTAGCTTAGAATTACTTTCAGTTCTTTGTCCGTACCTTCAGAGATTCGTGAAGAGAAGCAGCTATTGCTTGGATGATTGTAAAATATCTTGATTGCACAAAAATGACTGCTAAAAGCAATATTTACCCAATTAAAATTCAATTTTATAGTAGAGTGTTACTTCGATTTGCTGATTTTTCTTTCCCCATCCTCTGCCCTCCTTTATTTTGGTTGTACAGCGGTGAGTGCTGTTAACTCGATTTTTGGAAAATTACTATTATCATTCACTATCTGTTCTACATAGGACTTAGTCTTAGCTTTTTTTTTTCTTTCTGAGAGTTATGCCTCTGTTGGAAAGTAGCATTTGCCTGTGTGTGCATTACTGCTGTGCTTTTTGTAGTACAGTAATCTTCAAATATACACACACACATATGTATGCCTGAAAAGGGGGTAATATTGTCTTAGAGACACTTCAATTAATGAGCTTTTTCTGCTTTCCATGCCAGCACAAACAGGTGGCAATGCAGACACATCCTTACACATCACTGTAATTTTTCAAAACATGCATTTTCTTTTTCACACCTGAACAGTTGCGCAAGTGTGCATGTAGCTGCTACTCTGAATTCACTGTGACTTGGGATTCAATTGTTAGGATGTGTATTTAGATATTCTGTGTGCAACATTCTGTAGTAACAGTTTGTGATTCTTTGCAGGCGTTCATATTAACAATTTATTTTTTCCATTAAACTGGTAAAAATGAATAACATGTCAAACAATAGTTTATGTAATAATATGTGCTGTTAACTAATTTGAAAGATTTCAGTCTCTAGTGTCTTTTGTACCAACCGAAAATCTGTATAGTTTTGAACAGCACATACTTCTCCCCTACCCCCAGAGAGTAATGTGTGATTATAAAAGAAATCTATATCACACCAGGTTTTTTTGTTAGTATCTGCTACTTTAATGGTTGGTGTAGTCATAAAAATTATTTCATTGCTTCCCAACTATACATTCGTCAAGTTTCTATTTAAACAACGAGCTCTGCTCTCTACTTAAGACTTCTTGCTGTCAATTGTTATAATATAACTTGAGAACATGAGCTAAATGTTGATAGGGCCATAGTTATCAGAGTGTTTTTAGGTGTGCTGATGATGGAATTAACGTGACTTGAATAAATTCAGTTATGAAGTAACATAATAGGTGCTATACAGCAAGATGACAGAAATATGATATATAATGAATCCTGTTAGTCTTGCCCCTGCAGTGGGTTAGTGAAACATCCTGTTATCTGTGGACCAATTTCTGTTAATTTTTCAGTACTTAAAGCTCCTCCCTGCAGTACATGGCTTATAAGTGTTGATAATTTGAAACACAATTCCTAAAGCAGATTGAGGCAATCGCTTCTCAAAATATGATCAAATGTGTACATACTCTGTATATGAAGATAAGTAATGGATATATTTAATACCTTAAATAAACAGAGTTGCTGAACTCATCTATTCCAAGAAAGTGAGTCAGGACTTGGGGGTAAGGGAAGTCTGTTAGAGGGATAGTGAAGAAGAGGATGGGTCTAAAAGCTGAAATTAAGAAGTAAATAAATCTGAGTTAGTTCCTGATTTGAATGTGTCAATGTAGTACTTTCATCTTCAAGTATGAATAAAGCAATGAAAATGGAATCAGTGCTTTGAATTTTCAACTTCTTTTAGTAGGGAGTTACTAATAAGCATAAAACATGCCTAGTTTGTGCACTGGTACTCAAGCTACCCAGTTCAGAGTGCTTTAGACATGTGATTTTTCCCTTTTCCTTGGCCAGGTATATATGCGTTTTCCCTTTACTACATCAGGAACTCAGGTCAGAGCTGCCATTGCTTGCGTAGTTAATATAAAGAAATAGGTGCCTCTAGTGGAGGAGAGCTGGGGATAGCATTAATGGGAAGACAGGTAGGAAAGGGATTGCAGATACTTTAGGTGTCTAAAATAAATCCTCCCTATATTTCTAACGTATACTATAGCTGTAATGAAATTATGTGTATTTATATGTTCTTAAATTTCTGATGCTTATTTCAGTGATATACTAGGAAATATTTTCTGTGTGATAAATATTTTTTATGGTATAATTCTTGTTTTTAGAGTAAATGCAGTTTGCTTTTAGAGGAGCAAGCAGCTATTTAAATTTTCATGTTTTCTGCAGAAAGAAGGTTTGGGGTTTTTTTCCCTCCTGTGCACCTATTGCTTTTGGAAATACTGTGGTTCTGCGAGAATGAACAAGAAAAGTTGTGCTATTGTGTGGATGGAAGAGAAGATGAGACAATCTGAAGAAGAATTTTCTCCAGCGAATATTCTCTGGTGATTTAGCAGTTCTTGGAACTAGTTCACTAGCTCCATATAAACAAAACATTGTTTGCATAATACTCTGTTTTATCTGCTGCTCTTCTTGTCCACTGCACTACAAAGGTAAGTGCTGCAGCAAATTGTATGACCGCTAGAGTCATATGCCTTTGGACACTCTGGGAAGCTATAGTGGAGCTGGGTCCAATTTCAGTAATACAGGTGATAGTAACTATAATGCTTCCAAGCTTAGAGCTCTCAAATCTCTCAAATATCATGGGCGTTGTCTTTTTGATTTTCCACTGCCAATCTGTTAACCCAAACTTAGTTGTCAAAAGCAGGATACTGCGATATTTACATCTAAGAAATCTTTCTCTTTTATTATGTGGAAGAGAAAAAAACCCAAACCACAAACAGTAGTAGTGAAAAGGTATGGCCCTCTGTAGGGACTAGTTGTAGACATACCACTGTTTTCTAAGCCGGAGACAAAATAACGGGAAATATGATTTGAAGTTGTATTGGGTTTGGGTGGAAGAGAATTAATTTTCTTAACAGTAGCTGGTATGGTGCTATGTTTTGGATCTGTGATGAAAACAGTGTTGATAAGCACCGCTTAGCGATAACTGAAAACATCCCTGTGTTAAGTAGTGCCAAGGCCTTTTCTGCTTCTCACCCTGCCCTGCCAGCGAGTAGGCTGGGGATGGGCAAAAATCTGGGAGGGGACCAACTGTGACAGCTGACTGACCAAAGGGATATCCCAGACCATATGGTGGCATGCTCAGCAATAAAAGCTGGGGAGGGAAAGAAGAGGAAGGAGAGAAGATCAGAGTGATGGCATTTGTCTTCCCAAGTCACCGTTATGTGTGATGGAGCCCTGCTTTCCTGGAGATGGCTGAACACTTGCCTGCCCATGGGAAGCAGCGAATGAATTCCTTATTTCGCTTTGCTTGCGTGCGCGGCTTTTGCTTTACCTGTTAAACTGTCTTTATCTCAATCCATGAGTTTTCTCACTTCCACTCTTCCAATTCTCTCCCCCATCCCTCTGGGGGGAGTGAGCGGGCGGCTGGGTGGGGCTGAGCTGCCTACTGGGGTTAAACTACGACAGAAGTTCAGTCCTAATTCTGAAAGGGAGTACTGAACAGTCAAATGTACTTTTTGGCATATTTACACCAAAGTCAGTACAGCTCAGTGAGTACAGCTCCTTGTAGCAGGGATATAAGTTATGGTCTCTTGAATATGCCTGAAAGTGTAGTGGGTAGTCAGTTAATGTGTGTTGTTTGCTGTATCCGAGCTGAGAGCATAAGGACTTACTTGAAAATTTGTATGAGGGACAGAGAAGTAAGAGCAACTTGAGGAAGACCAGGTCTCTTACTCCTCATTCTCCTGTTGGGTTTTTTTTGGTTTGTTCCACATTCTACCCCTCCACCTCTTAGTTCAAACCTGGAGGGGAAAGAGGCAGCAGCACTTGTTCCTTCCTGTCGTCCTTGCCCCTTGCAACTCCAGATTTCAGTCTAGATGTGTAAATAAAGACTGAGATGAGCTATCTGAATTTCAAGTTAATAGCAAACTTTGACATGTTCTTAGTTTAATTTAGTGCAAATTTCGGTTTTTAGATTTCCTTCAAAATAGAGCTGAAGGGGAAGAAGATTTTCAGAAACACTGACTCTTGATCCTCCTTACTTGATTTAATTGAAAATAAAGAGATATTTTAAATTTTTTTGTGCAAGTAGATCTTCAGTGTTTGCCTCTTGTTAACTCAACACTAGGTTTTGCCTGAACAAACTTGATAACACTGTCAATGTATTCTCAATATTTCCTTAACCCATGCAGGTTTTAAAATGATGATAGCTTACATTTTAATTCTCATTTTAATACGTAATAGTTAACATGAATGATACTGAACCTTTTTGTATGTATGAATTGCATTTATCATTTGTTTCTTCAGACAAGTGAGGTGATTGAATGTTACAAGATAGGGATTGCAGCAATCTGAGCTTCAGAAGTACTCAAATTGTAGCACACCTCTTTGGCTGTGACAAAACCTAAATGTGCAAAGGTGAAATTGCTTTTTCAAGATGATTGTACACTGAGTCCAAGACTTAGATTCCATATATGATGTTAATCAGCGTCTTTGTATGCTGTAAAATGGTACATCTGTAGTATGACATACATTTTAATAAATGTATGTATAAATCAGTTCTGTTAAATAATGAAGTGGTGATGGAAAAATAATATTACCCTTTTAACATAAGTTACAAATTATCTAGTGTCCAGAGATAGAAATATCTTAAGATGAATCCAGCAAAAATATTTTCAGTTGTGGTCAGTCCTTTCCATTTCTGCTATTTTCATTTTTATTTATTATTTGAAATATAATAGTCCCCCTTCTAGCTGCAGCTTTAAAAGAAGGTTGTCCTGAGGTTTTTAGTAAGAAAACGGACATAATTGTTGGCTACCCTATTGTTCGTACACATTCCTGGCTGTGCTCCTGTCAAGCCTCTATCATTTCCTGCTGTGTAGCATGCTGCTGCCTCAATTATATAATAATTGATTGGTTTTTTGAATATTTTTTTTTTAATTGGAAAATGTCAAATCAGGTTCCCCTTATTTATAATGCTTCTCTCTTGTCACCTATATATGAAATATGCTGCATAAAACCTTTCTATGATGGCTTCTTGGGTGGTTTATTCTGGGCTCTGATTCTCCTTTAATGTGATTAATTCTTAGTTGTAAGGACAGTTTATCTTCTCAAATAAGTGAATCCAAGAAACTTGTCAACTTGGAAAAGTTGTTTGTCAGAGTTAATTTTGAAATGCAGCGCTAAGCGTCTTTAAAGCTCTTGTATTATGATCTAAGACCTTGAAAGAACATAAGTAATTTCTTTTTTAAAAGGTGGCAATAAAACAAGGTACCATTATTCAGAAATATATTACATTAGAGAATATCTGAGAACACATTTTCTTGTGGAAAAGATTTTCATTTTAAAATTCTAGTAGCTGAAACATTAAACTGATGGGAACAAATAGCTTATTTGTCTCAAGTGTCCAAATGAACTATGTAGAAAATCTATTTTGGCTAAACAAAGAACAGATGGTAAATAATGTGATTGCATTAAAATGACTATGATAGTAGTCACCACATAAAAATGAGCAGTGTGCTGCATTTTTCTGAAGTCTTTGTGTTATAGTCTGGGGAGAAGAAATATCACAAGAGAATGAGAGTAAGTCCCTTACCATTTCTTTTATTACCTTCCCAGAAATTGGCCTTATTGTAAGCATATGCGTAAAAGAGAGGCTACAATAAGCTGTAACAGGCGAGGATCATTTAGAGAAAACATTACTGTTGTAATTTTCTTTGAAATCTTTGAATGCAAATGAACACAAAGGATGCTTAATAAATATTTTAAATGAATATGTTATTGAGTTACATGAATACAGAATGTCTATTATTCTAATACTTAATTAACTGAGTTTTTAAAAGCAATTTTGTACATTGCTGGCAGCACTTGGCACAGTTTTGAACTCCCTATGATACTGTCTGCTGCTTTGGTTCTGGTCCCTCCACCATTTTGAAAGCAGTCATTCACATAAATTCTCAAAGGGGTTTGATAGAACAGATGACAAAACGTTTTGACATAACACAACCAATATTTTTCTCCAGTTTCCTGTTGGAAGAAGGGAAAAGGGCAACTTAAAGGAAAGCTAAGATTAGTTTTCATAGTTTTGTTACCTGTTGAGAGTTAAAAAAAAAAAAAAAAAAAAAAAAAAAGAAAAAAGAGAGTACGGTGTTCTTTGAATCCTTTACAGGGATCCCTAACCCCAGTGGCAGCGACAAGAGAGGAAGAAAGCAGGAAGCAGAATTTTTCTGTTTCCTGAGGTAACAGTGGTCCTGGAGACTTCAGGATAGGTGCCGAGCAGAACCAGATCCTGAAGACCTGAACTTCATTTCTCAGAGGCTGTCAAAGGCTTGATTGAACAAGGACAGAGCAAAACCAGAGACTGACCCCAGGATTTCCTAATGAAGTTTTTCAGTCAGCTTGGGCTTCTCTCTAGAAGAAGTGTGTCTAGATATAGTGATCTGGAACAAAAGTGTCCTGTGGGCAATTCCTTGTTCGTCAGGAGCATGGAGGAGTCAAGTCAGTGGTTTTTGCCAGTGCCTTACTTGGCACTGGTTTTTAAATGGCACTGGAGATGTATCCACCCAACCACTGCGATTCTGAGAATACAAGAATAGGAAGACTTTTAATAGGTGTTTTGTGGTGTTTGTCTGTTTTCTCTCTCCATTTGGCTTTATACAATTTCACGTGTCTCTGTTTTGGGTTATTTCCGGAGTGCTTTGTGGGAGGGAAGAGGGCAAAAAGCCTTCTTTGTTTTTAAAAACATTTAAATACTGCTTCTTGGAAAGCAGTGTGCTGTGAAGAATTTTGCATTATGTTTGCTCCATTACGCTTTTTGTCTCTTGTCTTTCTATGATGGGAAAGATGCTAGATAAATATGCTAATAGAAATTTTAGTCATTTGATATTGGACGTATCTGGAAGAAAATTCACTTCCTTACAGTCAGAGTCTTTTTTAATACTTGAAGATTGCTGACACGGAACAAGAATGATATTTTTTTTTGAGACAAATGGTATTGTCTACATCTTTTATGAGTAGGGAAATACAATAAGGCTTTAGAATTTCATTGCAGTCTGGTAATGAAAGGTGTCTGGAAAGCGATGTAGAGGTATCTTTGACAAAAACTTAACAGCCTCTGAAATTCTCTACCATGCTAGTGTGCAGCTTCTCAACCCCCCCCGGGTAGCCTAGTGTACTTGAATTTTTTCCTGACTCCTTTCAAGACCTGTACTGAATATTGCCCAGCACTTGTCCCAGCACTGCTTCCGGCAAAGCCCTCTCTCTTCGCTTCGGTAGGTTTGATCGCCCTCATTGTTGGCATGGGAGAATTCAGTCTTGCCTTGATAGCACAAGGCTCTTGATGTCGGCGTAGCGTAGGCTTTCTGTCCGTTTTCTGTTTGATGATTAAACTGTGATTTTGGAAACCCTGACATCCCACTGCACGTTGCTGGTGTGGACAGGTATGCAGCTGGGTGCTTCCAGCAAGCCACTGATGCCTGCTCATCCAGATTCTTGCTCCATTTTATGTACTGCACCCTATTCTGTTGAAAGCTTATGGATTTATGTCAGGTCAGAAAGAAGTTCAAAAGAAAAGTTCCCCATTTATGAAATCCAAAAAGCAATCTAGGTGCCTTCTGCTGGAGTAAGTCTTTTCTTTAATAATGTGCACAAAATCAAAGCTGACTGAAAGAGACTACTAAATAGGAAAAACTGTTTATTAGGCACGCTGGCCTTGGAGTTGTTTTTGCCTTTATATTAGATCAGAGATACCAAATGTAGCAGGCAATTAACTCTGCAGAGGTGCAGTGTACTTTATTACTTTGAATCAGAGGAGATTCTGCTGTGATACAAGTCTGTATTCTGTAAGCTTAATGTGAATAAGAGCTTTCAATTTAAAAATAGACTTAAGAGAAATAACAAGGACTTATGAGTGTAAAAATATTGTTGGATTCTGGGCCACAATATACCAATAAATCCAGAGTGTCCTTTCACTCAAATGTGGTTAATTAAATTAGTGAATAGTGTGCTAGATTAATTCTCAGAATACTTCAGATCTGTATAAATATATCCTAGGTCTGTTGAGTAACATTTAAGTTGTTTCACTTCTCATTGTCTTGTTTTTTGTGTCTATCAAAATGGTAACAATATCTTTATAGGTATTTTAAAAAATATATTGATATCTATTCAGGAAAAGTACTATTAAAATGGAAGTCTTTTATTTCTTTATTATTTATAATAATTATTGTTGCATTGACTTACAAACCCAAAGAGAATTACATACATAGTCAGTTTATATTATTTGTGATGGATGAAAAAGACAAATGCTGTCAGAGGTACACTTGGTGCGTAACATCATTCATTTGGGTAACTTCATAAGTGATTCCAAAGGAAATAATCTTAACTCTTTAATATCGTAACGGTTTTTGCTTTTCTTTCACATCTGTCTCTTTTTTTTTTTTTTTTTTTCCTGTAGAAGGAATGCATAGATATTGTTAGTGGCAATACTTTTCCTCCTGCTCTCATTTTAAAGATGTGAGAAACTTGCTGTTCAGTTACAGTGCTATTGAGAAAGTTGAGGATGCTTTATAATATGTGATAATTAAGGGAATAGTTGTCAGAAGACAGATCTGTGTCTCTCAGTTTTGAGGTGTTTTATGGCCATACAAATAATTGAAACTTTCAAGGAAAGGCATAATGATACACTTTTCAATTACTAAATGATTTAGACTCAGATTCTGCTTTCTCATATGCTGGTGTGTTTTGGGAGTAAGTCTTTAATAAAAAGTGAGTTTGTACAAATGCAAAACTGAAGCAAGTGAAATGATTCATTTTCAGTCCTTGTGTTGGTAGCATGTGTGGTGCCATTAAAACACTACATTTGCTTCTTTACATCTGTTTGGTTAAGAAAGTTAAGAAAATAGGCTCCACTGAGAAAATTACATACTATATAGTTGTTTATTGGAAGATCTTTACTGCACTTTTTTCTTCTCGCAGTTCATAATCATAATACTGTTTAATTTCCATAAAGTTCTTCAGGACGAGTACTTTCCTTAGAGGTAATTTTTATAACTTTAAGACATCTGATATTTTAAACCCACAGTCCTCTTTGAGTAGACGTCTTCTGTGGGAAAATACCGTAAATAGTTCTTTTTAGCAAGAAGATCACAGAGCAATGTACAAAGTAGCTGCTTAAAAAAAAAAAAAAAGGCCTGATATTTTTCTTTGTCTTTTGTTTGCCTTTTCATTAGAAAAATCAGTAGCACTTAGTTTCAAGTAAGGCTTTCAATTAGTATTTAACTGACTGTAAGTATCTAATTATATTGCAATTAATTCCTTCTCTGAATCACTTAATTTAAAGTGTAACTGAAAAACCTTGGGTTTGGGTAAGTTTGGGATAAGTAATCAGAGTAAAAGTCTGATAGCAATTAAAATCAAGATAGATATACCACCCTGTAGGTATTGACTTCTAGGGCGACATAACATCACGCACTTTAAACATGGACACTGGAGTTGGTAAATAGGCCAGAGTTAATTTTTGATGTAAACCTAGTATTTAGGTGCTCTCAATAGTGCTCAGACTCTGTTATGAAATATCTGTTACCACAGAAAACCGCATTAAAACCCTTGAAGTAATCACCAGATTAGATATGATACAAAATGCAATCATCTCATGTTTTCATTTTGAGTCTGTTAACTTGGAAGAGTTGAATTTACTTAGCCATTTCCTCCGCCCGCAAACTGAAGCAGAAGCCTCCTCGACTTGAAGTGAATGCAGAATGAAGTCCATGGGGCTCCAGATACAGGTCCTAAGCAGCGAACTCGTTCAGAAATGGCTTGTTGTGAGACGTTTCCCTTGTGCCCGTAGGTTTTGGATGAGCTGCCTTTGGCACCTTCCTTCTGGAAGGGGTGTTTTCCTAATGCACTTGCTGTTTTTCTGTCAGGCGTGTGGTTATAGGTCAATAGCAGGCAGCATTCACGGAGCATACTAGGTGGTGTGTCTCGAATCTGTTGGATTTTGGATATCACACCCTCTTTTGCCCATACAGGGGAGGAGGGGAAAGTTTGTGTGATTTTGCATGATTTTAGTGCATTGATGTTCTGTGAATATAGTGGTAAGATGAGGGTGAGTTATGCTGTAAGAAAGAAAATGCTGATGCTTTCAATGAAGTTCAGGTCTTAACTGGGTTTTGTTGCACTGTCATGAACTTACCTCGAAAGAAGAAAATCTGTCTTCATAAAACAGCTTTCTCTTTAGCATGGAAAGTTTCACTGTGACTGTGGGATAAAGGTTAGACCAAATTCTGATTCCAGCTTTTTAAAAGGTTCGGGGTGCAGCCTGTCAGCTGTCATTATGAGAAAGACTCTGAATTTTATTTATCATTATGAGAAAGAAAGACACTCTGAATTTAGTTTGGTATTTTAAGTGCAGTTAGTGTGAAGAACAAGAAAATCATTACATCAACCATTTGTGATTCTGAAACAGTGCTACATGTTACACAAACGTCCAATTGATTTTTCACTTCCATAGCTGAAGACAGCATTTAATCAGTCCTATATACTGCTTTGTCAGATACTTTGATAGCAATAGTATACGCCAGTGCAGACACCTCTTTTAAACACCGCTGATATTTACAATATCATTGAGTATCATTTACCATTTCAGTCTGAGGCTCTGGTAGAGAGTAGGTAATTTTACAACTCTTTGAAAATTGTTATAAACTACTTTAGTATTTTTTTAAGCTAATTTCAATTATTTAATCAGTGGAGGGGCCAGCTAACAGTTGCACTGTATCCTGTTGTACTAGAGGATTAATCAGGAAGAAGGAAAGTGATCCTGAGCTCAAATTAGTTTTTCAGTGTTGAAGTATTTGCAGTGGGGAGGTGGTCAAATGGCCACCCGCGGGAGGACAGCTGAGAGTTGGTGGTGGTAACGCACACCTCTCTGTGCTCCCCTTTCCCAGCCTGGATGCAAGCTGACCGTGGTGAGAGCTAGCTGCCTTGTCAACTTTAAATTCTGGTTTTTGGCACACGGCTGCCCATATATCAGCTGATGGGCAGGTGGCCTGTCTTGCTGTGTGGATGGGAGAGCGCCTGAAGCCCTGCCCTGAGCCCTGCAGCGGGCGCAGCACCTCCCCCTGGCACCGCAGTTGTGAGATGGGCCTACCGAGGGTCCGGAAAGGAAAAAGATAATTTGTTTAGCAAACGAAGGTCGAGAATGACACCTTTTATTTTATAGGGACAGAGTAATTTGGTGTGTACAAAAATACTTGAAAGGCTTTGTAACTTCTGGTCAGTGAAGTTTTGAATTAAAAGATGTTACATTTAGAACAGTTTTCAGAAACGTATCTTCAGGAGGCTGTTTCGTACTTCTAGCTGTCGTCAGGCAGAGCCTAAGAATTTTTGAACACTGCAATTCAAAACTTTTATCCACTTACTCCAGTTATTTGACGATAATAAATGAAGGTCAGTTTGTTTAATTTCTTTTAAAGAACAGATTTTTTTTTCCCGCCTTTTAGACATAATTTTTTTATTTCCCATATTGAATTTTACTTTTCATTATTAAACAAAATCATAAAGCAGTTCTGTAATTAAGAAGTTGGTCAACACATCTAAAAGTTCTCATTTATTTTCTGCCCATAACATTGAGGCTAACTGAATGTGAAAATAATAGAGAAATCCTCAAGAAACAGAGGTGTTTTAATTGGGTCCAAAGAGAAAGCAGATATCTAATAAAAGTCGCTGCCATTAATTGTGAGGGGAAAGGTGCATGCAGTGTTAACTTAGAATCATAGAATCAT
>NW_009226343.1:55348-76913 GCF_000690835.1 Fulmarus glacialis | reverse complement strand
CAGCGCTGCCCTCGGGGGCCGTGTTGGCCGGGTGCGGCCGCCCGTATTATCCCTATTAAAAGCCTTTTCTCCTACCTGTGGCGCTATATCGCCAGTGCTGCCTATCTGGAGAAGGACGACGGGGAGGCGTGAGAGCCCAGCAGCGTGTCAGTCAGTAGCGTGGGGCGCTTGGTGCTAACGCAGCGCAAGGCCAGGGGAATACTGGATGCATGGTTAAAAATTTAAAAATCACACGCCCGTGCTCGCAGCGTTATGTTGGTACAAAAACAGCGTTTAGAGAAAGGAAAAGTAAGTTCCCTTACCTTTCTGGGGCCTGTGCGACGGCGTGCCAGATGCCGATCATCCTTTGCCACCTCACCCGACCTCGCCGTGCGGTCAGGAGATCCTAATCCACGTTCTTGTTCAGATCTTCCCTCGGGGCTCGCTTTTTTGACTGCCTTCCCACTGCTAATCACCATCCTGACTCTCTTTGACTGTACCAAATGAAAAAGAACTGAGAGGGTGGTAAAAAAAGCGGTAAGATAGATACACTAAACAAAATGGCTTAGGCAATCTGTTTGCACTCCCTGTGCCTGTGACTGCTGACCCTCCTTGTTTCCCTTCTTAGTAGGGCCTGCTGCTGGCCGCTGATGACTCTAGTGCAGCGTAAGCTTCTTGAGCAAGGGCTTTGTCACCTCTGTGTCTGCCAAGCACCCTGCCAGACATGGGAAGAATGATTCGGTGCCAGTCCCACTGACTTAAGCGGAATTTAAGTCCAGTTGGACCCTGTATAAAAGGTGAGCAACAATTTTTTACCGTCGATGCAAGGGAGGAGAGAGCACCAATCTGTAACGAAAGGCTTGCGAGCAAAATAAAATGTTCTTCTGCAATGTCAACAGCAAAAAAAAAAAAAGAAATGTGCTGCATTGATAGTGTTTCCAAGTTTCACACATCTTTATTAATGAATTTCAAGATCAAAACAATAATTTTGTTATAATTTGCTTGCTGATTACACTTGAAACTGCTAGGTCCACTAAATAAAGTAGTTTGTTTTGTTATTACAATGGTTTGTTTCGTAATGTTCAATCAGGCCTAGTTCAGTACATTTTCTAAAGTAATGCGTGAACTTGTTACAGAATGTGAAAAGCCAGCTGGCAAACTCCTTTTTCAAAATACAGATTCCAGGTTTGCCAGGAATCTCTTCTCTTTGATATGTATGGAAACCAGGCCAAACATAATTTCAGTATGTTTTTAGGGTGTTTTCCAATTAACCAAACTATAATAATGCATTTATAGATGGTTTGGGGCTGTCTGGATTCGGAGATGGGTTTGATTCTTTAATGCAGAAACATAACATGACACCACACCATCCTGAAAAGCAGGATATTATATTTCTTAACAATGTCTTTCCCTTTTTTTAAGATAAAGCAAAATAAATTATCCTGGAACAATGGAATTCACATTCCTGTATATGCACTGATTGATTTAAATTGCATTTTAAATCTTCTCCTTATAGCTAAGAGATAGGAATAGCTGATGTGGAGGAAGCACTTTAGTAAATATGTCAGCCACTGAGCTACTAGGATCTTTACCGCATGCTCTTTATCACTCCTGACGTATACTAGCTACTTCAAGTTCAATGTATATACATTACTGAACACACAGTTATTCAAGGTAATATGATGTAAGAATGCAAAAATGCTTAGGCTGGTAAGAGTATTTTCGGATGAGCGCTGAATAAATAATGAAATCGTAAAAATCGATCCATGTGTAGAAAAAGTTACAGTGCATTCACAAACTCATGATCCTGAAAAGAAGGAAAAAATTGTTTCCAGTTTTCTGGAAAATAAACTACCTGGGACTGATGTAAATGTGCATCCCTGAGTAACTGGTCTGTATTATTTATTGGATCCCATTGTTTAAAAAAATAAGCATTTAAAGCTTGTGTTGCTACATAACACATTTAAATAGTTTTCGGTTTAAGTCACTTTACATTTTTATAACACTTGAGAGATTGACCATCTTCCTCCTTTGTTTCCTATAAAGCAAATATAAGTATTTTATCTTGCCTTACTGATACTGATACCAGATTTAGATCTTCTTGTTGCTGTTCTTCAAATGAATCAACAGATGTGGTTTCTCTTGCTAAACCACATATGAAAATTCTTTTAATTTTTTATGTGTATAATTTCAAATGGATAATTTGTGACCTATATATTTTTCTTCTCACATTCTTTGTTTGCCTGTTAGCTTCACTACAACTTGCTGCATATCCTGACCCTTATCTTTGACCTTCTCTGTCTCTTGACCCCAGCCCTCTTGAGTCCTGACTTCAAGTGCTTGATTAAGTTAGATTTTCCCTGAGCACCTTTCACTTGAACATCATCCTGTGAATAGCTAACTGTATTACATCTAACTAAATACGGACCTTTTTATGACCCGTTTTTCACGCTGCTTATAAACTTGTATACCAAAGGCAACCCTGCCTTAAAGAGTCAGTAACCTAAAGTCTCTTTCTTTTCTTTTGCTTTAACATTGGTGGTCTCTCCTGCCAAAACTCAAAGCACAATGTATCAGCAATCCTCCCTCTAGCCAAAGAAGGCTAGACACAGCTTGCCATAGAGCCTGTCAACTCCACTGCATGTGTCAGCCTGAGGGAATCAAATGAGTGCAATGAAGCGTGTTTTCTGCCTCTAGAGTCTGTAGCCTCTGGCATCTACGGGTACAGGAGCAAAGGAGGAGCAGCAGCACAGCTGGCCTGGCTCAAGTCCCATGGTTTTACTCTCAATAGCTAATGTTTCTCATGCAAACTTTTCCCAGCTTATTTTACAAGTCGTTTAGAAACTGCAATGTTAAATCTACTTTAATTTTAGTTCAATCCCTTTTTCAAGTTACAGAGCTGATCTAGCAGTCATTAAAGGGCAGTGGTTTGTTGCTTACAGGGATCTGAATTCGAAGATATCCTGGCTTCATGCCTCAGTAATGGTTCTTGAGCTTGTCAAAAGCATTAACTGTTACCATCTTAAACTAGCGTGTCCCTCTGATACAATTTCATTCTGAATTGCAGAGAAGCCTATGAAGTAGTTCATCTTTCTGACTGTAAAAGAGGTCATTAAATGAACATGAAATGTGGATAGACGGGTCCACCTCTCAGCCCACGATGCACTTTTTTGTGCATTGTGCGCTATCTCTTAGGGCAAAACAAAAAGGTGACTGCTGCCTTTGAGAACTTCATCTTTTACCTACCCAAGGCCAGACACATACTGCAGAACTTTCCATAACCAAGGGCTACCGGCCTCCATGGCAACCCAGGGTGATCTTGAAACTCCGAAGTGTCTCAGATCAGACCACTTTTGAAATCAGCATCCTTGGCCTTTCTGTCATTCCTCCCTCTCTAAAGTGAGAATAATAAGAGATTCCTAACCATGGTTTGGTATCTGTTAATCATGAGCTTATTTTGGTTATAAAAGCACAAGATATTTTTTTTAAAGTGTAGAATTCAGGTTCAGAAACAGAACAGACTATCTCAAATTTGTGTAGTGATGCAAGGGCAGCAGTGGCTAACTTCATTTCTTACATTAGAAGAAAAAGGAAAGTAGGAAAGCATGTGTCATTTTGATCTGATTTTGATCTAATGTTTGCCTGGAGAGCACAGTGAAACCACAGCTGCTCATCCTTTAGCAAAGAAGCATACACCCAACTTGTAGCTATAAACAATAGTGATCTCTGTTTCTGTAGGAAGCACAGGGCATTACTTTGTGATATTTGTGCAGCTCTACACACTCAGTCATTATTACCAGTCTACATGACTGTTCATAATGTAGAAATAATCTCCTTTCTGGTTTTAAAAGTGCGTAAGATTTACACACTGCAGTAGCAAAATTGTGCAGTGCTGGCATAAATAATCTGTTATGACAACCCCTCAGGGAGTAACTCCTGTTGGCAGGATGCGTGTAATCCCGGGATGGTCTGATGCATTGGTAACTGCACCGTAACAATGGAAACATGAGCTTGGCCTCGGGTATCTCACGGCTTGGGTTGGCGGGCTCGGCTGCGTTGGCAAGGTAATGCAGATCAACTGCAAAAGGGAAGGAGAAAAGGCTAATAGTCACTGCAGAGGGCCATCTGCTAGATGGCCAAAACTTTCTGTGATGTATTAAGAAAAGGTTTTGTAAGAGACATGCTGAACTTTCTGTTAAATGAAACTTTTGTCATTTTTCTTTTCGTTTCTTACTTTGCTCTGCATGCTGTCTGTAACAATAATCTGCCATCGCACTATTGGTGCTATATACATACATCAATAACAAATCACGCTTCTGTGATGCTGACTTTAACAGACACATAGCCATTTAGAAGTGAGGGCTCATTGAGGGAGTGGGAATTAGCCACACCGTCCGAAGGAGATTGTCCTTTACCTTTTGGAATCCAATCGTGAGCAGCTCTCCCTCTTCCCTGGCACTCCACACCAGGAGTGCCAGTAAATATGGTAAGCAGGACATCTGAATGAGCCTTGCTCTAGCTGCCCTCAGTAGATAGCCCAACACAAATCTGCAAGCAGGCAGGAT
This sequence comes from Fulmarus glacialis, assembly GCF_000690835.1. Taxonomy (NCBI): domain Eukaryota; kingdom Metazoa; phylum Chordata; class Aves; order Procellariiformes; family Procellariidae; genus Fulmarus; species Fulmarus glacialis. The sequence continues at coordinate 72,369 of NW_009226343.1, read as the reverse complement.
CTCATAGTCCTGGACTACCGCCAGCCTGAATAGCTCCTTGTTCTCCTGGCATTTGTCTGCACTAGGTACACACAGCAGCCGATATAAATACGTCTCTTAGCTGTATTTAGGTATTGCCAGGAATCTGTTTTACTGCGTACCTGGTTCTGATGGGCTGTTCACAAGGACAAGAGCTTCTGAACACTCTGTATAAACCTTGGGTTACTGCAGCTCAGCTTTTCAATTGGGATTATGTTAGGCAATACCCAAGAATGTTTTAGGGCACTGAATACTGGACCAAAACACTGCAGCCTTATCATGCGAAGTGTTGCAGGTGCATGATTTGAATGTGCTAAAAAAACGTTGCGGTTTATATTGGTTTGAGTATATTCTGTCCATACCACACCAGTTTTATGCCAGACTAGATATTGCCAGTTCCCCCCCAGACAATATAAAGCCAGTGTAAATACCAAATTGTGTACTCTGGATAGTTCACTAGAAGTGCCATCATGTGCTCCTGCCCCATCCATTTGGACTGGTAGGTGATCCAGTGCCACACAAATCAAATCTTAACGGTCTTGTCAGCATGTCCTTACTAAAACTGAGGTTCTTAATTGTCTCAGCCTCTCTTCTGTCTGGCATACATATGAGCACAAAGGAATCTAATATTTACCAGCGCAGCTGTTTCCTACCTCCTTCCCTGTCTGCAGCCCCCTAGGACACCATTCTAACAGAGTTTAGTGTAAACAGCAGTTGGCAAAAATCCTGACGTCCCTTCTAAGGCAGATATGACATCACTGTGACACAGGTATCTCAAGTTTCTTCAGAAAATTATTTCCTCCAGATAATGCCCACCAGAGAAACTGAGCAAGCTGAGGGTGTTCCTAGAGGACCTCATCCATCTCTGGCTGAAAATAGCGTCAGTCTTTGGGTCGGCTGCATGGGAAGCAGGTGTGGAGCTACAGACTGAGCCTGGCCCTACCCCTGGTGGTCCCAGGAAGAGGCCCTGTGGCCCCTGTTGCTCTCTGTGGATTTGCGAAGTGGGATTTGCCGAACACAGACTTGTGCAGTTGATCCTGACTCTGCACTTTCCCAGCTAAAGGAAAGCTGCTGCATGGGGATGGGCTGAGGCTGGGCACGGTGGGAGCTGTTGCTCAGGCGGGGACCAAGCACCCGGCCTTGGCTGGAAGCAGCTCCCTGGAGCCAGGGGTGGGTCCCAGCTGCAGCCTCCCTGCAGTTTTCCCTACGGACACCAGTGGGAAGCGGCCACCCTCAGCTGCACTGACTCTGCATTGTCCCCAAGCCGGGGCAGCCAGGCCTCCCGGTGGGGGGATGCTCTCAGGGCCTTTGCAAAACGGGCACAGTGGGCCTTGCCGTGTTTACAGCTGGTCTGCACAAACACAATGCTTTCTAGTATTTTCTTTCAATCTGTAGCAAAATGTAAAGTTCCCGATATTGTTGGAAAGGAAAATGCCACCCAACCAGCAATCTGGTCCTTATCGCAGCTGCTCAGTCTCAGTGCCCAAAAGTCAAGTTGCAGTCAATTTAGTCTTGGATGCCTTTTCAATTTCAGATAAACCAGAGCCTTCAGTACTTAACAGCTTTTAGAAAATATATGCAATTAAATACGATACATTGGATTCATTTCAAGATACCTGACTTGCAGTAGTACACTTCCAATGATAATTTCATTAGGGTTTTTCTTTCCATGACAGTACCTGGAACAAAATCCGGCAATTTCCTTCTCACAAGTAGCTTCCACTGAAATCAATGGAGTGACCTCAGAGGTACGGTCTGCTGAAGGTATCTCTTTTCTTTCCACGGACCAAATTAACTCCTTTGTAGGGCAGATCTAGACATAGGGTCATTGGCTGATCATCTCTGCTAAGAGACCTAAAAAGGATTGTGTTTTATGTTCTAGTCAGTGGCTTGAACTTGGCCCATGTGAGCAGTGGCTTGTGTCATTCATGAGAGCAGTCTGTAGTTGTGAATTCTGGCAAAGCTTTTTCTGAAGTAAATAGACTGTCCCAGGTAAAATTGGAATAAATTTTGCAGTTTTTTAATCTGAAATCTGGAATGGCAGCAAAAGGTCTTGTGATCGAAATGTGTATCTCCGCACCTGCAGATGTTCTGGGTCTCACCATCATCAGTTGGAGCGAGCTGTCAAAATCCAGCCCTCGATTACAATATCCGGTGAAGAGATAAAGTTGTAACTATCATGTCCAGAAAGTGCCGCTGACGTAAGGAACGACATTCCCGATGCCTCAAGAGGAGGAAGAGCCATCCTGTTCTGAAGACAGGGATGGTGAAAGCATTAATGTAAAGAGCAATATCATAATGAGTTAAAACCAAGAGTGGTGGTACTTAACTGTTTTTAAAGGTTAGTTCCACCACTTCTGGTAGCATAACCGAGTTGAAATGCTCTCAGCAGAAGAAAGCAGTTCTTCATCCCCACTGGGATGTAAAAGTTGCAGGAAAGAAGCCGTGTAAGTAATAGGTAGATTTTTAAATACCAATTTTAAAATAGAAATGCGTAGGAAAAAACTCCTTCCTTTGGCTGATTTATGCTGGAAGTTTCCATTTTGTTTTGGATTTGCACATATGAAAAAGTAGGGTTAACATTTCCAGAATATCCCATTGGTCCTCAATTTTGTTTGTGTGAATACCTCCCTGACTGCACAGCCTCCAGTGTAGCAGCACGGTAAAGACAGGCTACTTATGACTAGTTAACACCCATTTGCAAAACTGTTGGGGCCACCAAGGCAAGCAGAAAACTGTATCTCACCTTATATTTGGAGAAAAGTGTCCAGGGCAAAACATTGCCGAACAGTAGTAAATACTTAGCTATGTATCCACATGTAGCCTCCAGTATGGCATTAACCTCCCGTGGAGTATTTTCTGTGGTGGATAGAGTAGTATGTGGAAATAATTGGAGGTTAAATACTTCATATGCAATCACCTGATGAAAAAAAATCTAAATTTTCCAATTGAAAAGCTTCAAATTTTCCAAAAACTTTACTTTCTTGTTGAGGAAAAAAATAGAAGACACAGGAGAGTCTCAGTCTGCTCTGGTCTTATCAGAAACTAGACTTTGTAGAAATAATATCAGAAAGAAGTTTGAAAATCACTTGACATGTTAATTGAACAGTAGCAACAGGATCCAAGAAGGCAGTCCAGCTTGATTGCATTATCACAGCTGGTGTATTGGTCTTGCTTGAGAAAATGGGTATTTTTGATTTTCTCCCCATTTTGGGTCTCTCCTTTAAGCATGGCTCATGCTGGCAGTCTCTGTGAAGTTGTTGCCTTTTCAAGCTTAGAAAAATTATTTGAGAGTTAACGTTTGATTTTTTTTTCTGCTCACAGCATTATCTCCCTCCCAGACATAGTCATCCACAAATAAGCAATTTGCTGTTAAAGAAGATGTTATGTTGGTTTCTGTCATAACATGCTGCATCTGTCCTTAATTTAACTTTAAAACATAACTGTAATGCAGCAGCTCTTCCAAGTGATTTTCCTCCTAATCTTTTTACATCTGCACTTGCTCCACCCCTGACACTCACTGAACACTGAAAGCGTGGTATTAAGCCAGCTTAAAGAAGACGTATTTCTCACATCTCTTCTGTCTATACAATATTTAATCCTCATTAAATGATGCTTTTCTAATCTATTTTTTACATTCATTGAGAACCATGGCTCATCTCTCAGACATAGTTCTTGTTGTGTTTTGAATTGGATTATTTAAGAAGCACTGATAAAATGCCTAAAAGCCTTTATTGGCATAGTATCACTTCTGTTAGACTCAGAAGTTATATTTGCTTCCTGGGCACTTCGGCGAATCCCAATAGCAGAAAGGCTTGCTGGAAGGAGAGTGCACGGCAGAAAAAGAGTCCAGGGACCACACATCACACAGAAAGCAGGACCAGCTACTGAGGTGCTAGAACAAAGGTTATGTATTAAAAAGAGTTTTTATCAACAGTTTCTTCAGAAGAACTCATAGGGGATCCCAGTATTAATTTAAAGCTAATCTCCTAACAGTTTCCAGAAAAGAGTGGCAGAAGCACCATATTTTTATGTGCTTCTGGGGAGTGACTTGTGAAGCAGCCCAGGGCTTCAGATTGCTTCCTACCTCTTCACCAGGGCAAGTCAAATCTTCGATCTCTGAATGGGGATAATGCAGATTTTATGGCACGATGGTTTCTCTGAAGACTTGAGTGCTGACATTCTTTTCAGTATTGGACTGAATGAATGCACAATACTAGAAATTTTCCACTGCAATCTAGTCATTAAAACTGCAGTCTGTTCTATGGCTTGCTCAGTGCAGAAAGATTGAAGTCAACAATTTCTTCTGTTGTGTTTTGGTCAATAAATCTGCCGGTCCAGATTCATTCCTGATACAATTTCAATGCTGCAATGTGGATAGATGTTGACTTTTTTCTCCCTCCCTGAATTAAATTGTACAACCAAAAAGATGAGAAATCTTCAAAAGTACTTTGCTTAAGCGAGGCTGAAAATGTCATTGAACAAAGACAAATGGAGGAATTTTAATTTAAAATTTACTGCAGGTTTGCTGACAACTGGTTCTTAAGCAGCTCTATTGCAGGTTAAGTTTAGACAATAATCGTAAATCAAAGTGAAATACAAGATCAGTTAAATAAAGCTATTTAGAAACATTTATTTTTTAAGATATACCTTTCAAGGCTTCCAGGCAATGCATGGACTGTTGACAACTGTATGATGACTTGGGCAGATGAAGAAGTGGCAATGAGCGAGAACTGCTTAGGTGAAGCACTTCTCTGTTCTGTTTTATTACTGCATTGCCTCTGGCTTCAAGATCCGGGCAGAGGCCAGCTGGAGTGGGCAGGCAAATTTACAGATGTTAACACTTGCCTTCGGCATTTTCTTTCATCGAGGTCTGGGATATCATCTGCAGTCTTCTAAGGGCTAACATGCAGTTTGGAGGTGAAAGACAAAACTTACCTGAGCATTCAGGGTACGGATTAATAACAGGACATTGTGCTTTATCATTTGAAAGTATACTCTGATTATTACTGTTTTTCATGAAGAGATGTGAAAACCACTGTCTGCGTGACCGATGGGACTCGGCACGGTGGGACTGTCACCACTAGGTGGCACGAATCTGATGCAGCAGAAAACATGTCTGAAAAAATGCTGAAATATTTAATGCTTTGCTGAACAGCTGCCATCCCGTAAGTGAAAAGACTACCACCACCACGCTAGCCGTCAGCACAGTACTCGTCTGGAAAGCCCACTTCATTCTGGTTTGCACAACCATCTTCTAGATAACAGGGAAAGGAGGACGTGTTTGGAACAGAACCACTGTGTTGCCTCCTCCCCCCAGACAAAATGAAAATCTATTGCTACTAATAAGTTTTTTCTGTATTTCTGCAGCCAGGTATTTAAAGCACACACTTTTTTTCCCCACTTGGAGCTACATTGATGTGGACAGCTAGGATCACATAATAAAAATGAGGCTAGCTGGCTGCCATTGCTGTCCCGTTCCCTCTGGCCGTGGCACACAGCTCACAGTGCAACCTTGCTTTTAGACCTCAAGGTTGTAAATTGAAGTGTCTCAGCACTACTTCGCCTCCAGGCCAGCACTGACACTGCAGCGCAGGTCTGGGGAGAGCTGCCCTCACAGTGTCCTCTGAGCGAGATGTCAATCTGGAAGCCTTGGTTGGCTCTCCAAGTAGGTATTAGAGATCCCAAGATACTTCTGGTTAAAGCAAGTGTTGTGATCCTCAAGATTTCTTTAGGGATATGCACTTTAATGTACCTCCGATTTTTTATTCAGTTTTGCTACTATCTAATCCATTAATTTAAGCAGCATTTTAAGATAAATATGATAGTCTCTCTGAAAGTACAGGAAAGCTGGTCTCACTACGACAAAGGAGGCTGAGAGCTACAGAAGTATGTTCTGGTTAGGCTTATAACTCTTGGTTAAGCTTTTGTAACAATTTTTTATTTCTACAGCATCGTAGATGTGGAAAGCACTTTAAAGAGAGAGAATATGTACTTTAAATGTGGTATCATATATGCAGAAGGCACTCAAAATAAAGAAAATGGAAGGTCCTTGTACTAAAGCACCTTATGCTTTAAATGAGATTAAGTGCAGGATAAGATGACAATAAACAAAAGGCTGAATGAAAGGCTGGCAATGGTGAACAGTCAGACTTAATAATATGACCGTATCTTATTTCCTCTTCAGATTTTTTTAATACAGTAAATTTATTGTAATAGGATTTCTGGACAGCATCCACTTTGAAAGCCTGCGCAGAGGTTAGCAATAGAAGATTGGCTGAAAAAAAATTGAGGCATGTCAAAGGATTTTAAGGGAGTCTGAGGTTGCAGGAAGCAAAAGATCAGACACTATTTGTTTAAAAATACCTTTAACAATTCCCATTTCTTATACAGACAGCATGTTTTAATACATTACTCTTATGTAAGTTCCTGAGTGATTCATGTCAAATGTGAATTTGGTTTGGTTTCCTGGAAGTGTGATGCTACACCCAGACACCACGGTGAAGCTAGTCAGAAACTGCGTGCAGGGGTGAGAGTGAGTTTCCTTACAGGAAGCTTGATTTTTGGCAGAAAACAAAGTTAGTTCTCAATTTTAGCCAACGAGTTAAAAAAAGGGGGAAATGTTCTTTTTTATATAACATAGAGGAAAGCAAACTATTTCTGAGAAAGTCTTCATTTTGCCAAAACCTGATTTTTCATCGCCACAAGTGTCAGTCAGCAATTCTCAATCATTTCTAAAGCACGTATGTGAATTCTCGCACTGTAAGTCCCTTGCCTGAGAAGGACTGCAATTTACTTGCACTTGTCAATTATATGCAATTTAACTACAGATTTATTGTGGACAGCACTTAGAAACACATGATAATAACCAAAGAAGCCCTGAAGCTTGAAGCTTGCACAGGGGCAGAAGCTTGCTCGAGGGTCTTCGCTTGGAGCGGGCTTTCTGCTCAGGCAGAGATGCTTTGCCAGCCTTTTCCCCCGTTCCGTGGTCAGAGTTTCCTCTCACCCTATTTCCCATTGGCAGCACCCGGCCTTTGCAAGGCACCGGGCTCCCGCGGCCCCAGGGCAATTACAGGGGCACAACCAATGCAGGGGAACAGCCCAGGGAGCAAACCTTGGAACAGTACCTGCAAAGGCAGAGAGTGAATTACTGGGACTCGGTATTTGCCAAATAAAAAGGAAGAATGAGCCTACCAGCTCACATCAGGGACGTACGACCAAAACTCTGCAAATTCAAAACATCCAGTGTTCACGCTTTTCCTTTCTAAAGAGAAGCTGGAATTTGGGCTATTTCACAGGCAATCGGTGTGTGCTAGTTCAGAGCACCAAAAGAGTCGGGGGAGGCACTCATCGTTGCAGCTAGAGCCCAAAAAGCGCAGCCCTGGACTTCCTCATAAAAATCTGCTTTGCCCGTTTCCAGCCCAGCCTTTCACATGCCCCCACCCAGAGTGCAAGAAGGCACAGCATTTCTTTTCTGCACAGCTTTCCTGAGCAAAACATCTTGTCTGTTATTGCTGGGCCTATTGCGTTTAGATCTGTGTTGCAATCAAAGGAACTAATTTTGACCAAATCTTCCTCGGAGAATCTCCCTGCTTATTAGATCTTTTTTCCTGATGTTTGTTGCTTCTAAAAATGTATAGAGAGATCAGCAACTGGAAATCTGTTGTCCTAGTAGCAGCAGTTGAATTATTAGTATTTTATTTTCCTGAAGGAAAGTGTTTTCTTATGTCAAAACATCGCATGATAGTGCTGTCTGAGGTGCTACACAAAACATCTGTACTCGTTTCCTTTAACTGCTAGCGCGCTGGATCAATATTCAAATGTGGTCATTTGTTCTCTGCGATACCACCAAGCATCTAAAAACTGTCTCTAAAAACTGGGTGGTTAATGTGAACCAGGCATTTTTAAATAGATCAGCCGGGCCACCCATGGTTATAAGCCTGAACATACGGGAGCATGTTTTACAAGGTCAATTCCAATTAAAGCTCCTCTCCCAACCCAAATATCTTTAATCTCCAAAGACTGCTTGTATGCATCATTTCACTGATGCAAGTCTGTTTTGTGATTACTTCCAATTACTTCCCTGCCCACGTAGCTTTCTCACCCTCATCCGCCACGGTTACGAATACACAAGTAAAGATGAAACTGGCCCTAGCATACTATAGCTGCTTTCCTTGGGTGCTTTTTTGTAGGGCAGTCACAATGTGACTTAATACTTCAGAACAAGCCGGCACGTGGAGGAAGGGGAAAGAACTGCTCAGATCATGATACTTAGTAGATCACGTTCCTGCTATTTTAGTTACTAGTTTTACTTTTTTACTCTACGGTTTATAAAAAAGCATAGAGTTGCGAAGATGCTAAAAAGAGCACAGGAGAGGTTTTTCTGATAGCTGAAATAGAATGAAATTCTAGTCTTAAATATGGATCAGAGTCAAAACTCCTGATCTAAACTGGAGGCAGGCTCAAATGTCATGGGCGGATTTTGATATTAATTCTCTGCATGGAAATCTGAAGTAGTTCCACACTTTGTCAAATGTAGTGTTTTGTTGGAAACCTCACTGAGAGCACAGCTTGAATCAAAGTGTGTGTATTTGGTCTTCAATGTTTTGATTTGGGTTGCGAAAGAAACCCACTTGTCAACTCTGGCGCAATCCAGGACCGAGAACGGAGATTTATTCCAGCCCATTTTAATTAAAAAATATGTTTTAAAAATGTTAATACTGCAAAGGTCAATCAGGACACAGACCATTGTATTATTTGAACAGAGTAGAAAGGCATCTTTCTGCAAACTTTACCAAAATACACTGATTTATTTCTTACTTTTCAACAGGCGCAAGAAACGATGGGCTTCTGCAACTCTTTTACGCCAGGAAAGGGGAGTGATTCTGTCTGATTCAATATTTGCTTCCCTGCTTTGCATCAGCCCGGTAGTACAAAGGGAGGTGGGAAACGGCCGGTCTCCTGAGCTGGCTGCCCTCTCCCTGGGGAGCTCCCGGCCAGCACTGAGCTGCCACGTACCCCCACAGGAAGAGGAAAGGCAGGGAGGGAGGTGGCTGAGCCCGCCATGCTCCCATCCCATCCCCAGCTGCTATCCAGTCCGGTGGGACACCCGCTCCTGGGGAGAGCGGAGCAGTCTTCAGGCTATAACTGGCTTTTCCGAGACATCTCTTCCCAGCTCGGGCGTGCCAGAAAATCAGGCCCAGTGGAGTTACTCCAGTATGCGTGAGAGCAAATTAGAGCCCTGGCTCTTTAGTTTCATTGTTTCATTGTATTGATGATGCAATATGACTAATTTGTTAGGAATAATAGCACTGCACTCAAATATGCCCCGCTCAGAAATAGCTTCCCCGCAGGCTCATTAAGGGTAACCTTTTTAAAAAAACAAATGCATTTGCCTTAGTTCCTTAGAGCAGAATGGCTCTTTAAAGTCACAGATACTCCTTTCAAACTATATCTTCTTGCTGATGTATTATATAAAAGTATTAGGTGGCACCATGCTGCATTTGATAGCGCTTTTAGACAGGCCATTTCTCCACCCCCCCAAAAAAAATACATTTAAAACCATATTTTTTAACAGAAATGGTCACCTTTCTACCAGACATTCCCTCCAGTACTGAGGCTTGGGGTTTGCTAGTGTGGGACTGTCACTGCACAGTATGCTGGTAGTGCCAAGACCTTGAATTAAAGGTCTGAGTTAAAGAAAGCAGATATTTAACTGAAAGGAGATCCCAAGCATACACAGAACATTTCTAATCAGTGTCCATAAACACAACTGATGGTAAAGGAATCCTGCCTTTGAACTGATTGCTCCGATCAGATTTGGTTTTAATTGAGTTCAGATGTAAATGGTTTTTAAAAAGGAAGCAGTACTGTAGAAATAATTGGGGTTTGTGTACTTCCAGTTGGGATCAGTGGTGAATTTTGAAATTCCTCTCCTACTTCTCTCTGATGATTGTGTCAAGTATGTGAATTTCTAGCATATGTTTCTTTCTTTGGCGTAGGAAGATGACGATAGCTGTATTAGTCCACCTCACTCAAAACACAAGGGGCCAGAAAGGCTTTGCACACGAGTGTCCTCCTACGGGTTCAGTCTCCGTGATTTCTGCAGATCTAGCAAATCTAGCCCCAAGTGTTAAGTGTGGGTTTCCTAGGAAAGCTGGTGATTGGATGAACATAAATAAAAATGGCATAAAATGGCAAATGTTCTGGTACAATATCAGCTTCAAGATAAAATTCCTTTGAACATGGAAATATTTTTGGGAATGCCTGAGAAATTTTCCATTGCCCTCATAACAGTTGATCTATAAACTCTGCCTCACTGCTTCCCACTGTATTTCAATTTGAAAAATTTATAAGGTCATATTAGAAAACAAGAGGTACTAGGAAAGATACCGTATTAAATTGGTATATTTATTACATATACCTACACAATGAATTTAGTTTTTAAGGAGAAAAAGAACATATACATTTGAATGAAGCAATATAGCGTACATTTATCATCAAAGTTTGCTGCATTGAGCATATATTTTCTACTTCTTACAGAAAATCTCCTAGACAGGTCTGATCTTTGCAGAACTTACTACAATAAGTGGGTTAGCAGGCAAATTGTGCCTGAAATGTTATTCCCAATAAGCACACTTGCTTGGAGACTATGTCTGTGCTTACTTTATGCAGGAGCTGCCCATGTTCTGTGGAGTCAGGAGTTATACCTGTTTTGACCAAGGTAGACCTTTGGAGCAGATGTTGTATTGATCAGATTTCTAGGACACACATCACTGTAGAGTCCAAGTCACCTTAGGCAGCATATTTCAGAGCTATGTATAAAGAATATTGATTTTTGGATGCCTGTTTCTAAATGGAGAAAATGCAACATTTGCATCTTTCTTCTCCCTGAACTTGCACCTGGTATTTCCATTTCTTTCCAGTGCAGACTGGCTGTAAAGCACTTTCTTGTATCATCCCTTCTGCATGTTTCTAATACCTAATCCCACTGAAGTTAACAGCAGCCATCTTCATATGAACAAGATGTAGATTAAGACCCAGGTAAAGGAGAGAGGCATATACTACTTCTGCTTCATGGTTTCACACTGAAAGCCCCTTTCTGCTAGTAAACTCTATATAGTGCTTTGTCCAGACGAAAATACTTTGGAAGAAGCCATGCTGTTGCAAAGGATCTTACAGCAAACATCTGTCCTTCACCGATTACCCCTACCAGCTCATTCTTAACTGATTCCCAGGTTAGGAAGTGGGGCATCATCATAGAAATAGAGAACACGATGAAACAAAATAATGGTCCTGTGAGAAGAAAGGAGATGTCTCATAGCCCAATCACTTAGATTCCAAGGCAGAAGCAAAGGGTTGTTTTATTTTTGGTACCCTTGTCACCTTGGTCACCAATATTCAAGAAGACCTGCCTGAAAATTATTTTCTTCACACATTTTTGCAAGTGCAACTTGCAAGTGCAACGAAAGACATGACCACAGAGTAAGTTTAGGTTTAAATTAGCAATAACTGTTGAGGAGTGGAGATTGTTCTTATGTGATGGTGCTCAGTGACTCTTGTGAATTAAGATGGTCCCTACAGGGAGCAGACATTGCACATGGCCACGTGTAACATGCTGTGCTCTGCTTCTTTGAGCAACATAGGCATGGCCAGACTCTCTAATAAGTCCAAAGAGTGGGCCCAGCTCACCACTCAGAGGCATATAGCATATTTAAACTTACATCTCAACTTTTTATCCAGTGTTGAGAACTTTAGACAAGCTGCTATTGTAAACTACACTGATAGGTATAGGGGACTTGCATTAAAATCTTGGCCTCGTTGACAAATATGGGCTATTAAAAAAGTCTTGCATTAGTAGCACTGGAGTTAGATGATGTATGACTACGTCAGGTGATTATGGAGAGAGAGAGAGTCTTTACAGTAATTGATTGGTTATGTTCTCTATTAATGTAGGGAGCTCATCCACTATGCTTTAGCTAGACATATGGAAGGTTTTAAAAGTGCCTTTGGCATTAGGAGCTACTATGAAATATATCGCAACATGAAGTTATTTGAGAAAATCTAGGCCTGTTTATCACAGTGAGGTTAGGAAGTCAGTAAGGATTATTTTCATGAGCAAAAGGTGCAGAATTTTTTATATACTGCCTGAATGAATCTATGCGATTGCTGCTGCATTTATTTCTGTTCACAACTAAAAGCAAGTTGCTTTCTGTGGGAATTTGAATTGTGCCCTGTGTATTATTTACATGTGTTGAAAGAAGCATTGATGTACGATAGGAGCCAGTATGAGGCTGTAGCAGGGGAAAGCTATTCAAACATATACACGCTGAACTCATTAGCTAAATTTATCTTGTATTATTTTTAGTAAAAGTCCAGATGACTGTGTATCCCCATTACATCTCCCTGGGCTTGTAAATGATCTATTTGTTTAAAAAGAAAAAAAAAAAAAAGCTTAATACAAATTTATCAAGTTATCTTTCTTTCAGAAATAAGTTTCATCCACAAACTAACACAACACTGAGGGGCCACGGAGGCTGCCATGGTAGCTCAGTGGTTGCAGCAGTAGGAGGACCCACACCAAATCCCACCTTCAGCCTGCATGTCCTGCCTCCCCAGCTGAGTGCCCTTAATTAAGTCAGTTACTCTGCGTATAAGGGAACCTCTGCGGTAGAGGAGGCAGTGCAGTAAAATAAGTTGAAACCTGGTGTCTTGCTGGTCTCCAGCAGAGGAGGAGTGGAGTCAAGCATCCTCAGGCAGTGGAAGACGTCCAGCCTGCATTCACCACATCTTAGGCTCATTTCTCTCCAGGAGAAAGAAACGCAGCAGAGATTATGCAGCAAGAAATCCTGAGCACAGACGCTTGTACTGCAGAGTCCCTTAGGAGGACAGACTCCCTAGCCGCAGTGGCTTTTATAGCTCCCAGGTACCTTATTGTCCCCTAGCTCCATGTAGTGCCGTGGCTCAGAGCTGTGGCCCTGATAGGTGAGAGCTGATAATTTACAGAGCATTCATCTTGGGGATTTTTCCATACTGCAGTGAAAGTCAAAACTCAGTTCTAATGAGAACACCATTAATTTCTACCCAGGCCTCCCAGCTGAACAAAGCCCTCTGCACCAGTGCTTGCTCCACCCCGGCATCACACTTCCATGCTTGTCTTTCCCACCGCTCGAGTGTGAAGCACCCTCAGGATGCCGACAAGCCAACATCTTCTTCCAGCACCCTTTCCTCTTCTCAGATGCTGTTCACTACTTGTCATTCAAAACCAAAACAGGCAACAAGAGCACCCTGGCTAATTATGCTTTGTCCCACTGGCTCCCGACGTCTTTACTCTTGGCAAACAATGAGATACTGACTGTGGCTGGGGAAACTGGGACCTGCTGGAGGAGTTATACAGCAATTATATCTATCTCAGGATAATTCAAGCACACCTCATTACTTCTGGTGTACCATTGATTTTACTGCAATTAAATCCTGGAGGTTTCAGACTTGGTTGAAATGTCAAATATCAATTAAAAAAAAATCTCAGACATTCACAAAATGGATGCTTCCTGGAGATGCTTCAGCAAAACTTCACCCCTCCCTGGCTTTGTGATCACCAGCTCCAATAAGCTTCAAACAGGAATCTTCCTCTGATAGTGTCAAAATGTTGGCCAAAATGGCTAGAAATCATTAGTACTTCAACCTTACCAGTTAAATTCATACACATTAGCCAAGGAGAGGTAGGTACCCAGTTGCCAATGCAGGTCAAGGACAACGTGGAAATGAGAAAAATAGTGCTATCATATGGGAGTCACTGCACGGTCAAATTAAAATACATAATGGGAGATGCTTCTCAGGAGTCAGGCAAGACACAGAGGAAAACATAAGGTAGCGGAGATGATGCATTTCTGTCCCTCCTAACTAGAGCTGGTGTCTCGTGAACGGCCCCATGCGAGCTCTGTGGGCCAGCTGTGTTGACTGGGGCTTGTTTGTGGACTTAATGCAAAAGGCCGTGTTGGTGCTAAAGCCAAGCTCTGGGCTGGAGGTTCCCATAGTCCTGTTTCCACCCCTCTGACTCTCCTGTGTTGGGTGGGCACGTCACCCAGACCCTTCACTGGGAATTAGATCAGTTTATAGTGTTTACTTACCCAAGAAGAGCTTGTTATACCAATACCACTATCATGCTCACACAGGAGAATTTGTGTTTGTTTTCAGTGCACATGTGCTACAAATCCCTATTGCATCTTGCCCACATCCTAGGATCAGCTTCCCTTCTTTCTTCTGCTCCTGCAGTGGAGAAGGGGAGAGAGAAACAGCATTTTCATAAAGAACGTGATAAATATCACTGATTACGCTTGAGAGATGTAGAGGGTGAACGTTTAAAATATGGTGCTCATTTTGTTAGACGCTGTTTGAAAACATTCTAGATGGGGATTAATGAAAACCAATAGTTTACTAGCTATGTTTATTGCTTTCTCATTTAATTAGGGACTTAGTTCTATGTTCCAGTGTCAACAGAGCCGGCAAATATTTAAATGAGATTGGGATACTCATTTGTTCATTGCTTTGTTATCGGGGGAGGGGTCACTTTGTTCTCCGTCTCTCCATTTAATATTTCATTATGAAGTAACAAAGTTTTTTCCATCATCCACATCTGTGTGTTGAAAAGAGGGGGGGGTAGAAAGCAAGGCAACAGACGCTACTTAGGAGGCTAAAACACTTTGTCTCTGCATTATATAGGAACACAGCTGGATTATGGCAAACTGATGCCCTAGGCAAAATAGAACACAGAGCTCCCTGAGGCTTCCTCTGCTTCCCCAAGGACACGCTGTGTCTCCACCGCTACATGGAGCAGCGCTGACAGGGGAGTTTGCTTCTCTGACAGGCGTCTTCCCTCCCAGCCACTCCTGGCACCATGCTAGAAGCCAGGGGGACATCCGATGGCATTTTCCTGTGCCTGGGTGGGGTGGCCTGGGATGTCACACTCCTCCAGCAACACCTTCCAGCTGGGGTGCAGTCGCTCTTGGCTTGTAGGGTTTGCACTCTAATTTGCCTTGGGCTAGTCTTCCAGGTACCAGCAGGCTCAGGCATCACTGTATCCATCACACACTCATCACCCTTCAAAGATTTTCCTCCTGACCGTGAGATCTAGAAATATGTGTGAGCTTATGTTCAGATGCAATCACACGACTCCCGGACACAAAGACCAGGGCTTAGACTTAAAGTACAGCTGCTAGCACCGCATCTAGCAGGGGGGGAGTTGGGAGCATTTGCTGTGAAGCCGTTTCACCGAGGGTGAGATGTACCCCAGGTATGAACAGAAAGTACAGAGAGCAGCACTGGCAGACCATTGCAAGGCTGGGCTTTCTTCCTTCATGCCAGCATTCCCCTGGCACGCTGAAAGATTGGGAATGGAAGACTGCTTCAGATGTAAAGGTAGCATCCATTTGTATTTAATAGCTAGCATTGATTTCCAATTTCATATGTGCTGAACAGTAGCCACCGGCCACATTAAAATTCATCATTGTCTTCACTGCACCTTCCAATTCAGACTCTACCATCACCCTTAATGAATCAATCCATGTCAGCATGCAATGCATATGTTTTTAAACTATTCTTTATGAAGTGAATTCAGCTGGACTCTGAAGAGCCTGATTTTAGTTCGTGGGGCTACAAGGAAGATTTAAATATAAAACACTCAAGCAGTTGAATGACATGTTCAATCTGTATTGAAAAATTTAGTATTAGACTACTCCCTGTCCTTAAACCACACATGTTTAATGCATGATAATAGTGTTTATCCATCATCATGAAGCTTTATTGCTCTTTAAAGCAACATGGAAAACACCGGATCAGCTGTGTTATTCTTTGCCAGTATTGAAGCGCAGCTCTCTGCATAGCTCACCCTATGCACACCATGAGCACGCACCAGCACAATCTGCCTGGGAGCTGGGTATTTTGGAAGGAGGAGGGGATCCCAGTTTTTGTCCTTCAATCAAGAAAGGGAAACGAATATTTAATTTCGTGGCTCTGTGGCGTTGAGGCTAGAGGTTGGATTTGTTCCTTTGTGAGAGGGTTGCAGAACCTGTTATCCGGTGGCCTTGCTGGTAATGCCAGCAGAAACGCTGGAAATGTCAGCGGTGCAGAGGAGGGAGACCTGAGGCTTTTCTAGCCTGCAAACTGAAACGTGGCGTCTTCGGCCCAGGGATCAACACAGGCTGTTGCTTGCTTTGTTTCACGCTACCTGGAGCCACCCTACTTTTTTCACCTTATTACAGCACAGCAGCGAAGCTCATGTTAATGCTTGGTCTCCTCAAAGGCCTGTGCACCCCTGTGTAAGGAAAAGGCACAAATCTTCAGTGCAAAGGCTTGTGAAACACTCTGACAACTGACAGCAGCGAGCTCCCATGATTGCTTGGTGCCACATTCAAATGGGGTTTTTGTTTGGGGGAGGGCAGCTCTGCTTGTATCATGTTCTCCTTCAAGAGATTAGTTCTCCCTAGACCTAACGTTAGCACAGCAATTCCAGAGATACTTCTCATCAATTAAAAATTCAATAAAAATAAGCTGTCATTACCATAATCCTTCATACTGGGAATTGTGGAGTTGAGAGCTTTACCATCCTGGCCTATGACAAAAGCCCCAAAGACTGCTGGCTGTGGTGTTAATTGATTGGTGTCATTTATAAGTAATCTAACAATCCTGAATAATTTATTTTGCAGTGACATATGCTGAAAATACACAGCTGCACAGATATGTGCACGGCTTCGGAAGAAATGGTGCTAAACAGGGTGTAAGGCAAAGATTAAGATTCAGTGATCTCCTTAGGAGCACTTTCTCACGTGCTCTGCTCTCCAGCACTTTTATTACGGCAGAAGTATATAGATCTGACAATAGGAGTGTATAGATCTGGGTGGTCGAGACATATAGACTCGATACTCTCTTTTGCAGCAGATTACCCATAATGAATTTTAAAAGCGAGGAAGGTGGATGCTGAGCAGGAAATATGCAGCGCTGAGGAC
>NW_009226343.1:0-55317 GCF_000690835.1 Fulmarus glacialis | reverse complement strand
AACCGCAATAAAAATTGACCGCCCTGTTTCCACAACAAGGATGCTGATGATGGGAAAAAGTCTAACGATTTAATCTCTCTCCGGCCAAAACGGAATAAAAATTCTTGCCGTTGAGTGACTGCGGAGCAGGTTTTCCAAGGGTCACCTACTGGGGAGTGACTCTCATTAATCCGCATTGTTTTTACAACTGCATGAAAGCCCCAGCTGATACGCTTTGAAATCTGGAGGAACCACCCCAGAGAGCCAGAAAGATTGAAGAGGCTAGTGCTCAAAGCCAAATCTCTTCCCTTACGGATGCACAAATGAAAAGTTCGTGTGAGCCCTTATTTGCTCAGGCAAAGCTGCCGCTGAAGTCAATGGCTGATGACCTGCGCCTGTTTCAAGTCCACGTCACCCCTCGCACGGGGTGAATCCCACCCCCGCAGGCCAAACCCCACTCCTTTTCGGTTCTCTGAAGCGCAGAAAGCTTTTCCCTAAATTCCATTCTACTGGAACGATTAACTGCATTGCTCGGAGTTGCTCTGAAAAATGTTCATGTGCCTTGTAACTGAAAAGCCTAATCCCACGCAAGTTAGTAAAAGAACACGGAAACCAACCCCAAAACGTGATGAAAGGATGGTGCCTTACGGCATCCTTTCTGTGCTGTTGTATCAAATTTAAAAAGTAGAGAATTATATTCTTGAGACCTGATTCATCTGGCTAGCTTAAAATTGCATTTGTACAAAATATTTGTATTTTAACAAGTGTTGCAGGGCAGGGTATTTCTTTCAGAACATTAGTTTTTGAAGTGGAGTGATCATGTGGAAATCCTAACTTTCATTTCACAAAGTTTTTAGTTCTTCAATCTGTTCCTGGAACGGAGCCTAAAAATACAACCAAATATAGCTAAATGCCTCAGAAACTAGAATAGCAGAAAAAAAGCGTGCAAACCTTTATTTTAAACCTCTTCTTTTTTCCCCCTCCCTCCCAACTTTGACCTTGTTTTGAGGCCCGGCGGGTGATCCTTCTAACCCTGAGTGCGATGAGCTCTGCCTTCTCCGTGGACCTTTTCCACCTGCACAGCGTTTCCAGATTGTTTTTTTCCGACTGCAGGCAGCAGATCCCATCTTGCTCCAGAGAAGTCAACAGCAGAGCTCTCTCCCTGACTTCAGTCAATGCTGGATAGTATCCAAAGAGAGCAAGGGCAGGAGGGAATATACTTGTTTTCGTTATTCATGTTGGTTGTGTAAACAGCGCTCACTTCTGACTTAGAAATACGTGACTTTATTTCTATCATTTTTAGAAAAAGCGTTTACCAAGAAAATAATCATTACTACACACCGATTGCTCATTTTTTCCATTGCTCTGCACGTCAGCGCACGCATTGGTACAAATACAACTGATCTGGTTAAGTGTTTTAATACACAGGGGAGTAAATTGTTTGGGATGAAAGAAATTCATTATCCACAGTTTGCAGGGCTGAAAGTCTGGCTGTTTTAATGTTACTGCCGAGCAAAAAATTTAAAAGTGCATGCTGCGACAAGCTGAATATGTCTTTAGATTCTATTCTACTAAAGTAAGCATATTAATTAGATTATTGTTCATTCTTTCAGTAATGCTGAACCCCAACACGGCTAGTAGGATAACTAAAGGTAATCAGCCAAAGAATAGCCGATTTTCCCTAGATTCTTTTCTCATTAATTTAATTCACAATGGGGAAAACTCCTGGTTCCCTCCTGAGATGGGGACTGGGAAAGCCTGAGTGGTACAGACAGAATATCTTGAGAGCTCACACATGAATCCAAGAGATAACGTATTTGCACAGGGAGGCAGGAGAGTGTGTTAGGCTGCGGACTGCAGCAGCGTGTGCTCCCATTCCAGGCGATAGAGATTACAGCCTCTCCTCCCCCTGCAAACAGAGGGCTCCTGTACACAGCAAACGCAGCCAGGCCTTACGCAGACCTCTGCTATTTGGACAAGACATTCCGCGATAAAATTAAAGGGCCTTCTCAACTAGGCTTTCGCATCAGCATTTTCTGATAGGACCTTTATTATGTCCATACTACCTTTCAGCTCCTGTATTATAAAGGAGAGAGAGGACACATTTATTTACTTATTTGTTTATATTTCATGCCCACTTTGGCAGAGTTTTGTGATCCATAAAACTTACCTTGCACTGTCTGAAGCAATTCCTCTTCATGTATACCGTGGGAGTAATATCTCGGGAAATTAAATGTTTCCCACCCGGGCTTTTGTACAGGGTTGTTGCCAGACCCCCCTTTGAGCCCTGAGGCCAAGACATTAAAGAGAAATTATTTCCAATTCATTGAAAAGCTTTGTGGGGTGGGACAGCCCGTGGTTCAGCATAAAGCTCTTTTTATAAAGTTAGGTTTGCAAGTGCTGAGTTAGTTGGCTTCAAAAGAAATGACCTTCTAGGATTTTTTTTAAACAGCCTCAGTCTGTTTTTTAGAAAATGTAGTTAGACTATATTGCTATAAAGCCACAGCATTGCTGTGCACAACATGCACTAGAGACGAGGTATAAGCCATAGAAGGTTTTTGACTGCCTTGTGAAAACTATACCCCCTTTAAAAACGCCCAGACCATAAGTGCCCCCTCCAGCTCTCTGCCTTGCCCTCTGCCAAAATTTGCCACCTCTGCAGCAGGAAGAGACCTGTGCCCGCACTGCGGTGCTGGCAGCTGGAGCAGCAGGGAGAGAGCTCGCTCCCTGCTGATGGCAGCCGACAGCAGCCCCGAGGGGCCTGAGGTGATAGTGGGGTGCAGAAGCAGCCCCGAGGGGCCCGAAGTGATACTGGGGAGTGGGAGCAGCCCCGAGGGGCCCGGGGCGATAGCGGGGAGCAGGACCCCCTGCCACGCGGCAGACCCCACTGCAGGACTGGAGCAATCACCGCTCCCAGCCGCCAGCGTCAGCTCTGCCCTGGTGGTAGCTGCTCACGTCGCTGCGGAGGGTCTGCCTGCACCTCAGCTGCCCCAGTTTGCAGGCTGGCGTGTAGCGCAAGCCACGGATGAAGGTAAATTAGCAGCATCGCATCCACAGAAGCACCCACGGCACCAGCAGGCTTTGCTGCCCTTCCTGGGCTGCCGTCCCGCCTGGCTCCTCAGGCTCACCATGGCTTGAGCTGAGCCCAGGCATCCGCAGATCTGGAGGAGCAAAACTAAAACTAAGCACCCTACAGGTATTCCCAAGGCAGCCCCCAGCTACAAACTGCTATTTAGGCAGACCCTGCATTTAATAGCTAGCCCAGTCATGCTGCTGGGACTCAGCACCTCTCTGGATCAAGACCTTCTCTGCATCACAGCAGAGCTCCACGTGGGATCATTAGCCCTGCAGCTGAAGGCACCTTGGCAAAGGTGCTGCAAGGACCTGAGGTCGCTACGTATTCATGGCATTTCCTTGTGCTGCTTCAGAGCCACTGCCGGTATCGCTGCCTGGCCCTGCGCTGGGCTGCAAGTTCATGTGAGGGGGGTCAGACCTTGGGAGTGGGACCGAGGCGGTGGACAGAGAACGTGTGGCTCATCAGTATTTAAGCCTCACACCTCTTCCGCTTCCTTTCTAACTCAAGGGACAGTTTCGCACTTGAGCAGAAAATGATAATAAAACCAACGGAGTGAAAAGCCATTAACTTGGATGTATCAGGTCTCAGTTTTTGGGTGCCTAAGCAGAGATGCTGAACTGTGCCTGATTAGTCAGGGTCGGGAGCTGGCACCTTTCCAACGAGCATCAGTGGAAAGATGGCACCTCACGAACCCCGCCTGGAAAAACAGGCAAACAATTCAATTGAGAACCAAAAAGTAGGGGCACCCAAGGGCAGCGGTGATGGTAAAACCGAAGGAGGCTGTGTCTGCTGAGGGCCGCACTGGTGCTAAGCCCAGTGCTTTGCATTGAAGGTTGCAGAGATGAAAATTTTTGTCATTGTCTGTCTCACTAATGCTGGTTTTGGGGTCCTTGGTTATATTTAAGTGGAAAGCCTAAAAAGCAACAGGTGCAGAAGTGCTTCACATATATGCCTCGGACAGATCTGCTTTCTCAGGCCCATCCTGAGAAACTGGGTTTGGGCTAGCAGGGGCAGAGGAGGAAGGGTGCCCTTTTTCTGCTGCCACAGTGTGTTCTCTAAACTGTGCTCTTCCGTCTGTCTCTCGTCTGTGTACTGAAAAGTGCAGCAACCTCTGTAATTTTGGTGCCCTGACCTGATACTACTGGCATTTTTATCTCCACCCCCTGGGCCCAAAGGCTTTGGCATTTGCCAGTGCCAAAGGGTCACAGTCGTGTCCTCTCCCCCAGTCCCTCCAGCTGGAGAGAAGGGCGCAAGATTTGCTCCTTCATGAAGAAAAAAATAAAGAGTTGGAAATGCAGCGCCTGGTTGCTCCTCTCCCCCAGTCCCTCCAGCTGGAGAGAAGGGCGCAAGATTTGCTCCTTCATGAAGAAAAAAATAGAGTTGGAAATGCAGCACCTGGTTGCTCTCAGAGTGCCGGCATGGCCCCAAGATTATACCGTTTCACACCGCAGAGCCGCGTGGCCCTGCTTCAGCCAGGAGCTGCAGCCCTGGCCCTCATCAGGTATTGACTATCTCGGAGGACAATAGCACAAGGAATTTTGTTTGCTCAAGTAATGACAGACTTTATTATAGAGCAACTGTACCATACCAAACATGTTTAATAATTAAGCAATGAGATATGACAAGAGGCAAATTCCAGCACAATTTTTACATGCCTTGGATTGTATGATAAGGCCAAAGGCCAAGGAATTTTCATCAGAGGATCAAACTATTTTGCATTTGAATCACCTGTTCTGTCTAGTTTTCTGCACTCTGTAGTACAACAGTGATATTCTGTCATAAATATTGTAAGCATAAAATTTCTCATGGTCTGAGACCTTGGAATCTATTCGCCTAATGCTATATGTGTATCACCGGCATGCAGAATGGTGGAATACAACCCTTTGTCCATGATTAAGTCTGGAATTGATTTTCAGGCCTCAGTTAACAGGTCTGAAAAGCTGATGGAATTGCTGACAGATTAACTACATCGATGCAAGGGACACCACCTCAGTGCCACGGTTGCTAACTCTCAAATATTTCTCCTTATGCCATAAAAAAGAAGAGAAGAACTTGAGATTTCAAGACAATGCTTGTTCTTATCTGCCGCAAGTTTGATGAGAGTTCTGTTTGCTTCATGCTTGTCTCTCTCCTTTAGAACTTGAGTACATTATTATGAAATGTAATAATTTCCACAGAAACGTCACACTAATGCAGCATCAACTCTGAGACTTTCATCCTATAAAAAATCAAGTAAAGCCAGAACGAAGATTCTCACAATAAATTTACAATAAGCTCTTTATGGTGTGTTTTGCAAGGACTTTCTTTACACAGAGAACGTAATACCAGGCAGTGTGACGCACTGTACAGCAAATATTTATTTTTGAGATAAGCATGGAGGCTTGAAAGGTCTAATGAGCTAACTGAAATAAATAAAGCTCTGCTGGAATTCAGGGCTGGATGCGTGTGGTGGTGATGGGGAAGCTGCCCAGCTGCTCTGCCTTCTCTCAAGACCAAACTGCTGGTGGGCAAGATGCTATAGCTTTAGGCTGCTTACCCCTCCCCACCTCTGCTCTGCAGGAATAATTTAAGCCATTCCTGGCATTAATAGGCATAACATACTAATATTTAAGAGTGTGCCTACTTGATCAGGCCAATTAAAAGTAAAGTCCTGCTCTTCGTAATGGCCAGAACATGTTGTTCAAAGGGAAAAGAGCAAATCCAAAAATGAAATGTTTAATATTCTGTAATATAGTCGTATATATCTGTAATGTTCATTAGAGACACCAAAAACATAATTGCGATTCTTGCCCTCAGAAGCTTCCGCTTCAGCAACAACCTGAAGTTCAGGGTGTGCTGGAGACCGACCAAGCCCACAGACAACCTCATCCTGAGGCAGAGAGCCATTGTGCACGGACTGACCGTGGCCATGTGGTAGGGTAGGTGGAGACAGACCAAGCAGGTAAATGCTGGATGGTCACCAAGTGTCACCTCAGAGCTGCCCTTAAACATAGCGTAGATGAAGATCTGATTACAATACAGAGAAGCAAGGGTGAGGAAAGAAGGCATCAATTAAGACGTGATCATCTGGCTGCGTGGTTGGTTATTTGCACATCTTCCTGTGTGCTCAGCCAGCTGTGTGTGTGCAACATCTGGAATTAGGAGGGGGAGTACAGCTGGGACACAGTCCTTTCCTGATTGCTGCAGATAATCAGCTTTTGCCCTGAGGCACTACACTTTGCTACCATCTTCTTCAAATCCAATTTTAAGTGGATTGCAAGATCATACTGTAACACTGGCTGGCCAGTACAGCATATAAATGCATAAGCTCAAGGTATGACCTGTACGTTACAATGCATTTCAGGCACTGGGAAAGTGCAGAAGGAAATCTGTAATATTAAAAAAGACAACAGCATTCTTTCTACGTGGCTATTCTTTTTATTAGATTAGATATCTAGATTTTTACCATTTTCCTGAAGAAGTAAGGGCTGTTTCACAGAAGCTTCAGGGAAATGGCTGCATTTTAATACAGTCTAATTGACTTTTATGGTTATCTCTGAGGAGTCCTGGTCATAAAAGCTAATTAAATTATACTGATCTACATATTCAAGAACCATTCTACTTCTCACCCTTGGAAAAAAAAAAAAAAAAAGAAAAAACTGGAGGCTCATACTCATGATTAGGACACGTTACAATCTCCTGACACCCCTCTTTGTGCAGTTTGATTTGCTCAGTGTTGCAGGATATATTTAACCTTCCTGAACAAGTGACTGTCCTTACCAGTTTTAAGAACGTCAGTTATGTTATTTCAGATCTCTCATTCTGCAAATACGTAGAAAGATCTACACACTTAATTCTACATTCATCTATATAATTCTCTAGAGAAAAGGTTAAAAAAAAAGACAAGCCAGAAGTAAATCATCTAAATCTGCATGACAGGGGCTTTATAAAGTAGACTTTCTGCATTTTCTTCATTCTCTTTCTTTTTTTCGGTGGCTGGGTTTTATTCCTACTTTTTAGTTCCATGCACCTTGTGAGAGATTCTGACTTTGTTGTAGTAACAGTTTAACAGCATGCCAACCCTGATACTGTAAAAAATGTTGCTGTTTTTTAATCTGAACTCCCATTATTTTCCTGTATTTATTACCCACACAGTGCCAGATTTCCAAGTTATTTAAGTACCAAACAAATCGAACATGTGCCAAGTAAAATTTTATGAAGCAGACAATATTTCTGAAAGTCTTAGTAGAAGTCTAACTCTATCTTTCAGCACCTAAATACCTTTCAAAACCCAGCCTAAGGCAGTAAGCAAAATTCCCACTTAGAGTTATGGCCATTTGCCTGACAAAATTTGCAGAAACCAGTTCTTCTAGAGTTAGTATCGACATATTTCAACCAATTTTTTTAAGAAGCCTTCTGACACAATGCACCATACAAATCTCTGTCCAAATGCCTTAATCCAGCCAACACATTGAGCACTAAATAATTACCAAGAATTGCCCAGCAGCAGCAGCTTAGAGTCCAGCAGGCTCCCTCGTGCTTGTACCCACCCTGTCAGGGGGTATAAAATGCTCTGGACGCCAGCAGTGAAGTGGTAACATCCACCTTTTGCTCTTCTATTATGGATCATTTGAACAGCTCTGACCATCTCTTTCACCCTCTACCTGCCTGTCCCTCCTCCTCTCAGCTTCTTTGGCTCCCAGTATCCCGGGGACAGCTGTTAACATCTTCTGGTTTGTATCTCAGAACTACCTGGCAGTACAGCAGACAAGCATTGTCATTTCCACCTCTTCTTACTGCTGACCAACTCTTTTTTCCCAGCTCCGAGGAGCTTTTAAAAACACCCATAATGTCATTTTTAAGAAGTTCATTTTCTAAACATAAAGTAGTAGGGGAAGGCATCAAGGAACCAATGCAATTGGCACCTATAATTTTCAGCACCAGCAAATCCCTCTGAGAAGACCCTCAGTACTGTGGGAGTTTGTAATGAACATGAAAATCTAAAGGTCACCTTTGTGATTTGTCAAAAAACCCCTACCTTTTTCTACAAAGCATACAAAAAATTACCGAAGTTTGGCAAAATGTCATGAACTTCCATAAGAAAACATGTGAAGAAAAGGAGGTAGGACTTCTTCCTAATTTAACCAAATTGTGAAAGGGGGCGGTGAGGGACCAGCCTCAAGATTGGCCACTGCCTGTGTTTCATACTCTGTAAGGCCATACTGAGCAACAGGAGCCACTTCATTATGTCAGGAGCTGTTAACCAGCTATTAGCCACGTTAGGCAGAAGAGCTGGGAGCCTCTGTTCTTTCAGTTGAGGACAGACGGATAACAAAGCTTCATTGTGCTGGTGCCTAGTAGTCCTGTGTTGTGTGATGGAGAGGTTTCGATGCCAAGCTACTAGCTAAGGATCTGATTGCAAAAGAGAAAATCCCTTTGGGGAGAGAGCCTGTACAAAGCAAGGGCATTGTGAGACAAAGAATAAGGGCTCCCATCGAAACAGGCACCTCTCGCATTCTTGTCGGCACGCACGTACAGCACCTCAGTGAAACCAGAGTCACGTGCTCTGCATTGCTTTCTCGACTCTGAATTACACAAAATCCAGGGTCCTGTGCATTGTCTGAGAAATTACTGGCAAAACCAGACATCTGCAGATGCAAGAGGTCCCTGTTTACAAAGATCCTACCTAGCAACGCTTCCCTCAGCGCTGCTTCAATCAAGCAGGGGAGTTGTAGTCCCATGCTTCTGGCCAGGACTTTGCCAGGGTGCTACCTGGGCCAGCACCTCCCTGGGGACCGGGGGCTGCAGAGGCTCACCACGGGGACGGGCAGGGCAGGACTTTACCTCAGGCAGGGAGCAGGGCAGCTGGGAACAGCTGGGTTCAACCAAGAGTCCAGATCATCGGGCATCTCTGTGGTGGTGAGGTGGGTCCAAGGTCAAGCCAGAAAGTCAGTCCATAGGCCAGGATCAAGGCGGGGTCCATGGCTAGGCACAGCTATGGTGGCACTGGAGACCAGCACCCTAACATCACAGCTCGGATGGAGGTCTAAAGGCCTGGGCCGAAATGGGGTCCATGGGCAGAAGTTTGGTCCCTGGTGAGGCTGGGCAGGGCCAGCTATTAGTAAGGCTATTAGTGCACCCACGACCCTGAGACACTCAGTCAGGAAACCTTGCTTACTCAGCTGTTTTTAAGGATCCGGGGCTTTTGCTGTGGTCTTCATGCCTTTCCTGTCTTTCCAGGATTTCTGTGATCTTTCCTGCTGCGTTCCCTGTAGGCACACGGAGGCACGACTGAGGTTATCTCCCGCGCCGTTGTCTTGCATCGGCGTCTCCTTGGGCATTCCCGCTCCAGCTCCACTGTGACTTCGGTAGGGGCAGGGGTCCTTCCTGTTCCAGATGAGCTGGTGGCTTTTTTATGTTTATCCTGAAGGGAAAGCAGCTGATACGCTCACAAAGTTTAACCCAATCCAGAAAAATATTAGCAGGGACTGGGCAGTCTCAGGTACTGTCTTAGTTCTATTTGCTTAACACCAAGCCCCTCAGGTACTAATAAATAGTAACATTTCAAGGGTCAGGTTTCAGTGGTGAGTTTGTGCACGTAAAAAGAAAGGATATTAGCTCTGCAAGGGGTCTGGTAATCTGGAACGTCTTTGTTTTTACCTTGGAAATCTGACCCCCCAGCTTTGTACTTGGCAGGGCTGGGCTGCAGGTGCTGCTGACAGCCGCAGCAGTGTGCGCAGTGCCTCTCAAGCGATTCCCAGTGACCCGATCAGGCAGGTCAACAAATACGGCTGATATATTTTAATTGAGTAGTTTCATGGACCGGCTATGTCCTTGCTTGTAGATGGCTTGCTAGGGTAGAGATTCACAACTTTTCTTATTAAAAATGTCTGAAGCTGTTTGCCACCACTGCCATAACTCAGAAGGAAACTGCCCCAGCTGGACCTTTTTCTTTTTAGCAAAGCCACTCACCTGTGCGTGTTTGATCTAAGGACAGTTATATTGTATTAGCGTGCAGGATCTGATAAGCAGGGTGGACAATAACATTAAGAGTCTGTGGTGTTGACATAAACACGGTCCATCCCCCAAAACCTGCACAGTGTTTAGTGAGGACTCAGAGAGTCCATTCCCCAGTGACCATATCCTGCTTCCACCTCCCACCCACCCTCACCCACAGTTCTGTTTCGCTGTTGTCTCCTTCCCACAAGGCACCAGAGTTTCTGTAACTATTGACTTTTATGACTCAAATGCTTTTTCCGAATGCAAAGCCAGGCTGCAGAAGAACTGGTGAGGCAACCACAGCCAGTGTTTTGGTTTCTTCCAGAGACATCTTCTAACGCACCCCTCAGAAGAAGGGGAGGTATACCCTTTTAACATAAGGGCTGTAATGTAACTATGAAGTTTCTTGGTCTTTTTGGAAAGCTGCATATCATCCATTAATGAAAGTGATACGAATCCTCAAGTTACTGTCTGACTCTACTATGCCTGAGTGACCAGGGAGTACCAGTTTTTAAAAAATAACTCATATTTGGGAGCCTTCCTTCCTATTGGAATTGGGGTCACTTAAATGGGAGTTAGGAGCCTAAATGCCATTTAGGGTCTAGTCCTTAGCTGCTGCTTCTCAGATGATGGCCTGCCCACAGGGATGCATGGCATGGGTTTGCTACTAAATTCATTAACCCAGAAGCTGGGTATGAAGGTGATGAGCAGGATTTTGTGCAAGACAGACATGCCTCCTGCATCATCCAGGCTGTTACAAGTACATCAAGCCATGGTTCATCTCTTCTCTCTAGACCTCAGTAGCCCTTATTAAGACTTTGGTCCTGATCATAAGGATGTTTCTAGGGGTAGATCTAAATCCAGCAAAAACCGAATTTAATATATTAACAACTACCACAACTGATTTGTATTGCATTGGAGAGCCAAGAGGTGTCCATGCCAGGAATGGCAGTCTTTGTACAAGGCCTTGTTTAAACAGCACATGAGAAGACAGTCCTGGCCCCCAAAAACTTACAGTTTAAAGTTAGGAAAAGATGCAGCAGATAGGCAGAAAAGCAGAGAGGAGAACAAGCCTAAGGATGTGATGAAACAAGTATTTGTCATTCTAGTAGGTCTCATGCAAACTCCTGGAGGCAATGTGGCAAAAGGAGAGTTTTAAGGGAGGACTGAAGAAAGATTATGAGGCAGCTCTGCAGATGTTTATGGAGAGCTTCTCCTGAGTGTTGGGGACAGCATGAGACAGAGCATGGAGGCATGTGTTCGAAAAACTAGCAGGAGGCAGTGGGCGTTGATACAGTGGGCTGGTCAAAGACAGGAGTTTCTCAGGGCTTCTCAGCCCTGAAAGAGATGGTAGATAGGATGAGGATAAGCCATGCTTCTCCCCCATCCCCAGTCAGGCACAGAGGGAAGGTACCCGCAGAGGCACCCCCTTACAGCATTACAAACACTGACTGTCGACAACCAGAAAGCCCCCTTCTTTTTGACCTGCCATGAGTCAAATATAATTATAAAGCTGAGACGGAAACAGATGGACAGATAACTGCTGAGAAAAAGGACTTCATAAAAGCAGTATAAACATGGATGTAGTGTTTTTCAGTGGTTTTCAAACAGCTTCTTCTCTGGTTACAATTCAATAAGAAGATACTGGAGATACCTTCTGATGTTAGTAAAGAGTTATCTACAATTTGAGAGTAAAGTCTTACTCTCCCACTTATCCTTTGGCTTGTTTGTACTTATTTTTATAGATCTTCCTTACCACACTGTTTGTATTTGCTAACATTCAGCGACCACTTCTTGCTTCAGCTGCACTTTTTTATATCAGTGTAGCCACTTTTCTCATGGTCTCTTGGTGTTTGTTCTCTGCTTTGTTTGGATTGAAAAAGAAGGAATTGCACTTGCAATCCCACCAATTGCTACTTGAATATTTACCAGTACCTACTTGTAAATTCCTGAAAGTTTTAGTGAGTTTTGCATAATCATTCTGATGATTATCTCTGTTGTCCTTTATAAAGGAAAACTTATGCCAGAGTCGTCACTATTCTGCATTCTTCCAGCTCTAGAAACAACCCTGAAGTCAGACCCGACAGATGCCT
This sequence comes from Fulmarus glacialis, assembly GCF_000690835.1. Taxonomy (NCBI): domain Eukaryota; kingdom Metazoa; phylum Chordata; class Aves; order Procellariiformes; family Procellariidae; genus Fulmarus; species Fulmarus glacialis. The sequence goes on along the minus strand of NW_009226343.1, from coordinate 43,191 downwards.
GGATTTGAGCCTGCTAGCCTGGGTATTGGTGTCTTTGCCAGATGTCCAGGTTAGAGCATAGCCCAGACCATTAGAAGTGCAAGTAGGAGGGAACTAGAGTTGTAAGGAAGAGACAATCTTACCTTGTTACACTAGGGACACCACGTTCAGTACGTATTTCCACCCCTCTCTCAGAAACAGAAGAAATCTACCTGACGTTGCCAAGGTCTGTGCTCTCTCTGAGGAGGTGCTCTGTAGGGGTGAGACTCAGGCAGGATGCTATCCTGAAAAAAGTTGTGCTGAAGTTCCGGCACAGATGGATCTAAAAAAAATTCACAACTATCCTGAATACAGCATTGTTACCTTCCACACAAAGATTGCCAGCCCTTTTTTCTCTTCATTCTTCTGTTTATTATAGTCACCTTAAAAGACTATTGGAACGTGCGAGCAAAAAAATCCCAAATTATCATTAAAACTTGTTCCTTCGTGACTCTTTTGGACTAACCGATCTCTACCATCTGTGCAGCGCACAGATATTTTTAGCAATTGTAAACTATAGTGCTGGGCCAGAAACGTGCAGCTTAGTACATTTCAGTCAGAATCTGAAAGTGTGCCGTTTGGGTCCACCACATGCAATGTGAGTATTCGTGATAAGTCACCTACATCAACAATGTATTTGTCATCTATTAAAGATCACATTATGTACATTAAAGTACCACAGTTCCCTTTTTTTTAAATTTCTTGTTCTATAATTATAGTGACGTGACCATCAGAAGTCAGGGGCAGTCTTGTAGGTCAGGAGGTTGGCCGCTACAAGCTCTATCCCATTAGTTGACCATAAGTGGGTTGTATGAACTCACTGGGAAGTGTACATTCAAAGGCTCAAAAAGGAGCCCACTCTCACCATTCTGTGTCTAGGTACTTATATTTAGCTAACATTGCTTTAACTACAGGAGAGAGAACATTTCAAAGGGTAGTATTTAAAAATGGCTTAGTCACTTCATGGTTTTTTGACCTATTGATTATGCTTTATGTATAACCTACAAATATGCAAAAGGAGAAAACTCAGGATTCAAAAGTAGGTGACAGCAAGATCTTCATCACATTTCAGTCCCTTTATGCAAAATACCATATTGACAACACAACAGAAGAGGTCCATAAAATTGGCAGTAGGAAATATTCCTTTGGTTAAAGCACTGCTGAAGACAATAGTAAAACCTGGACACTTGTGCCAATACTGCCATAAGGGAATGCTAGGAAGGGGACCAGGGGCAAGGCCGGCTCTTGGTTGTGTTTTGGTCATTGGGTTTAAGCTGCAATAGCTTTGGAAAGTCCTGGGAGCTACCCAGTACACATCACTGATGGTGTACAACCAGGAGAGTGCCCCCAGGCCTATGTCATTTATATCGTATCTCCTGGAGATGCAGCACAGAATTTTACCTGCACGTTTTGGAAACCACTGCTAAACAATATTGACGAACAGCTGAATTATTTGTTACAAAGGATGAGAAAGAAAATTGTCCAGCTGGTATCAACATAGGACTGGGAGTCAGGATGGCTGGGTTATGTCCTGGCTCTGTCTTCAAAATGGCTGTTTAATTGTATAATTCTCTTAACATACATGCACATAGTCATGTCCATCTTTTAAATAATAATGCTCATCTGCTGAGAAGCTTATATAATTTCTAAGAAAGTCATTTAGACACTTGGCTGACAGGAGCTCCGAGCATGCATTGCATTATTACAGGCCCATGTGGTCTGAGGCTATCTTCACTGAAATATTAAGCAATGGTCTGACTGATTATTCTTATGACTTCTTGAACTGAGCCATTACCCAGAATTAGATGTCTTCTTTGATGATTTGAAAAGAAGTCTTGAAGTGGGTCCCCAGTCTCTCTTTACTACCAAAGACCTTAAAAAGACCCGTTTTCATGCCTAGAGGTTTACCAAACAACAAGCCACCATTTTGCTGCCCATGGGTCAGAGAACAGATCTCCATGCTAGGCTCTTTTCAGGGCTTGTTCAAGCCTTGTCCTTGCTTTTTTTAATCTCCATCTCTGTTGCTTTGTTGCTGGGCTGCGAGAGGGCTATCATTACTTCCATCTGACAAACATACTTCTCTTCCAAAAATGTTATCCAATAGGCGCACACCAACTCTATATGGGCCTTTCTTGTAGGTGATCTCCTGACTTTTTTTCTTCATTTGTAGAAACTCCCATTTTTTAAGTTCTCCAGCTTCAGTGAGGTGCAGCCTTACACACGTTTGTTTAATAGACTGAAAGGCCCTTTTTTTCCCCCGCAGTATTCCCACTGACTTCAACAATAATCTCACTGCAAACTGAGATCAAAATTTGCCCTGCGTTTGCAAGTGCCTTGACTTAGCTGCTAGCAGAGCCACCGTTTTTCAAATAAATATTTACATTTGTGTTTTATTTGTGGTTGATTCTATGGGAAAAAATTAAATGGGTTCTTTTCTCAACTAAATCTGAATGATTCATATTTGGGGCTAAAGAGTCCATTGTGCAATTTTTACTTGCTTTGCTATATTTTTATTGCTGAATTTGTTATGTTGAAGAATCATGTGTGTCAGAAGTAGTCAGCAGGCAACTTAATTAGTCATGAGTATACATTTCTGAATGTCACATGGATCGTCCGGAAGAAAGCGCAGACAGCATCAGAAGAAAGCCGGCAGCATCAGAAAACGTTCCTCTAAACAACTGGGAACTTTCAGGGCAGATAAAGGTTTTTCGTACTTAAAAATAACTTCCTAGATAATCATTCTGCCCATATGTTGAAGGGCTGCTGCTTTGTCATTTCCTTATGTTTGTTTAGTTTTTATGTTAGTATATGCAGTGTGTAGATAGATTGTGGATTGTTTTCCTGACTTCAAAACTCTGAAGTGTCACCTAGAATTTAAAAGAGAATATTAAAATTTCTTTAAATGGGAAGGAGATACTACTGATATTGAACAGTATGGGCTTTCATGCTTCTGACTCCAAGTGAATGCAAAAATCATTAGACAAGCCACTCTTAATGTTGTGAGTTTCTCGGTGCTCACATTGATCCCATGAAAGCAGAAAAGTAAACTGCATAATCCATTTATATAAAGTTAGCTACAAGAAAGTGCAGTTCAGGCAACAGAGACACACACACACAATCTAGACACCTCACCCACAAGCGTCATGCCAAAACCCTGCTGAGGCAGCGGGAAACTCCTGTGCAGAGAAATCTAGCAGGTGTGGGCCTTATCTTTGTGCCTTCAGTGCATCAACTCTGTCTTCCCAGTTGCAGATGCTTTGCCTCCCTGAAATTTTTGTATTGAACTATTTGTTGACACATATCCTATTCGAAACTGTAACATTTTGTATTTGCATTTATTTTATAAAATTCCTTACTCTTGGTCCAGGAAATATAGTTTTAAATGAATATTCCATTGACCGCCTAAGCAATCAGGGCTTTAATTCTGCTTTCAGTGAAGTTTCAGTTTTCAACAGACACAAGAACAGATCTGCATTCATGACTGCTTGTTATAATTAAACCAAAAAGAGAGGAGCTGCCATTAATGTAATCCAGTTTTTCAAATCAATATTGTGGCTTCTTCCTCCCTGATCTGCTGAAATACAATTTCAGAAACGCAGAGCACATCGCCGCTTGGGGGGAGGAAGGCGCAGAGTACCTGATGTTCCCTCACTGTCTGAAAAAGTAACATCTGAGTTGGTGGACCTTAAAGAAGAGAGGCCAAGGGGAGCTGATAGAGCTAAGCAGTTTTATACAGCAAAGGACATCAGCTTAAGCCACTGTTGTGCCTGTGATGGTTCCCTGCAGGGGGAAGGTATTATCAACCTCCTCCTTGCTTCCTCATTAGTTATTTTTGGCTCCAGACGAGTCCTTCATTCCTCTTTACCAAGAATGCTAGACTTCCGTCACCATCATAAGAAGAACAACAGCAGCAAAACAATGTGCATGTCTGGGTGTGCTCCAAAGAATGAAGCTCAAGGATAGAAATTGTTGTGACATTTTAACAGAATAAAGAGGGTTTCTAATTTAGCAACTGCATTTATGTCATAAAATGTTTTACTGGCAAAGATATAACATACTTTGTAAATACATTTTCCAAGCTTTCCCAAAGTCAGCTCGTGCTACACATATTTCATCTTGTCATTAGGGTATCTTGCAAAGTTCAAGAAGTAATATGAATGTTTCTGAAACAGTGAGGCCTGACATAGCAAAGTACAGAGTGTTAGAGAAACCTGCAGGGGACTATATTCCGTCAGAGGACCAAGTTCTATCAAACACTGCAAAATTGCACCAACTTCACCCCTTTCTTAAAAAAAAGAGAGAGAAAACTGTGATAAAACAAAAAAATCAATTAAATACTTTGATTATAATTAGATTTCCAGAAAATATTTTGGATGGTTGGAGCATTTTTTTCCACAAGAATGAAACCTCCGAACTCTCTGTGGAATTCATATCACACACCTGCACTTTTGGACATTCTCAGCATCTTCTAGGTCCAGAAACCTTACCCGTGTCTGGGGTTCTTCTGAACATGTCTACATTGTGGATGTTTTCATCTGAACTAGTCATCTAAGCCTTCTGCATAGCCAATCCCTGTGGGAGAAACAGACCCTTCTAAAAAAGTAGTCAATCTTATCCCAAACTAGACATCTAAATTAGACCTAATAAATCAAGCCCATTTAAAGTGCTTTTCTATCCGTTGATGGTAAAGATAGCCCAAGGTGCCTAGCTCAGATGCAGACGTTTGAATTGTAGATGACTCAAGTTAGGTGAGATTAATTCTGCCCCATATGTCTTCTTGATTTTACAGGCCCTCTTGGAAGCAAAGTCTAGAGTAGGCAGTGAAAATACTGAGACATTTTTGTTCTGTAAACCAGAAAGTTTGGTGTTTCCCAGGCAGATCTTCTCACCATATGTCTTTACATTTGTTCTGTATCACAAAATTGACTTCTTGTTGCTTGATTAAATACAACATTTTTAAGAAGCTAACATATGGTGGTATCACGCCACTTTTCAGCACTGGGATGCTATGGAGAGCAATGGGGAATTCTGTTTAAAAATTGGTGTTAAGAGCTATCCTCAAAAAAACCCTGCTAAAAGGGGAAAAGGAGAAGGGTTTTTTTACCAAAAGTACCTCTTCTTAAAATATTGATAAATTACTTAACATACTATGAGTTAGTTGTAGCAGGAAATGCTTATGGCAGTTGTTGAGTATTGCACGGAGGATTTGGTTCTGTGCATCCAAATGCATGAAAATTCTTTACACATAGACAGATGTTTAAGATGCAAATACGTTAGAGCTGAACCTGTCAGCTCTAAAAAAATCTTTGCTTGCTGTTTTTGCCATCTTTCAATTAACATTCATTTCATTATTATTTTTATGTTCCAGGATAAAGAGTAAATAATGTAATGGCAACCAGCTGTCTTACTGGCACCAATCTCCCTGCCCCCTGAGGCTTCGATACAGTCAGTAGGTGTCCCACGCTGTGAGAGCCAGCAGAAGAGAGATCAGAGGCAGAAGAGAGTATCAGGAGGAAAAATGTCTCTCTGGTTCAGATTCGGCATGCTTTGGGCCAAGTTCTTGCCCTCAGGGTTCAGAAGGTTCCAGACCTTGCTGCCCAAGGGCAATCCATGTGTAGGGCAATGGCAATAACGGGGACCATGTCTACACAGCTCCAGAAGGATGAGGCTATTTTACAGAAGCTTTCGGAGTGTCGTCGTTTCCCTCTGGACTAGGTCACACAGGTTGCACTGAATCACATCTACGGGTAATGTGGTAGGAAATATCAACAAAGCTGCTTGCTGCCATGGTGTAATGCTCCCTACATCCTAATACTTCATATAACTATTGTCATCCTCAAAGCCTTCCACCCACTGCCTTAACCTCCCTACATCTGAGCAGAGGAAGTCTCAGCCGCAGGATTCTCCGTCTGCACCGATCACGCCAGACCTTGGGTTCAGAGTACCCGATCTTGTTTCACAGGAGCTCCCAAAGCTCTGCTGGCACACCAGCATCGCCGCTGAATCACCGACGTGTCTTAGTCAGCCTGCTTAAAATGGCACAGCTCTGAATTGTCTGGTTGCCTCCTCCGAACTGCGTCTGACCTACTGCCAATCCCACTCGCTCATTTCTAGCTACTGGCCTCATGTCTGAATTTGCACCCCCATCTTGAGACATCTATGCTCCAAAGGCCATGCGACCGTCTGCGGCCCCTTCCTCTGATGAGGTACCAAGGCTTTCCTCCATTTCCACTATCAGACCATAAACCCTTCAGGGCAAGGGCTTATTACGTGTTAGGCGCTGACCTCTTCCTGTACCACATCATGTACATTTACAGCACTATCAATTATTTAAAATAGCTCTGCCTTCAGTTCAGCCACATGCTGAGTTAAGCTCCATAGCCGTTGGGTAGTTTGCAGCAATTTTATTTTTCTTCCTCAATGTTTCACAAATTGCTTGTTGCTCTGTGGCACTTGTTACTATTTGCTAAGGGAGATGATACAGTGTATTATCACTTGAGAGAAGAGTTTTTGTGGAGATAGTGTTAGCTTTCTTCCCAAAAATTCAGCTACGCCTGCATAGGAATGGAAGCCCAGATCTTAACCCCAGAGGGGCCTTGACTTCATTAGCATTTTCATTTAGCTCAGACAAGTAATTATTAATATCAACATCCAATTCTAGCAAATCTAGCTGGATGTGCCACAAGGTGACAAGATGTAATAAACATAAAACAATATAGACTTAGAAGAAGGGAAAATGTTCCTTTCCGTTAACAAGGGACAGACAAGACAGCAACAGCAACAAACAGTGATGCACATAAGTAGTTTCACATTTTTTGACTTAATCTTGTTCCCATACACTAAGTTAATTTTTTAATGCTTTTTCCCTTAAAGTGTTGGGGACATTTTTAATTATTTACTCAGGTTAATGAAGAAATTAAGCTCTGCCTCCTGAAATATAAATACCAGGATGTTAGATGACACAAATGCTATTTTTATTTAGCTCGGGAATAGCTTGGAGACAAATGCACAGGACACGGGGCAGTGCTCTGGTAGGCTGCTGCAATCAGCTCCGGCCCCACAGCCGCTCCATAGGCTCTCACACCCCCAGGTCTACTTACCGCCTCAGGAACCTCATTCCTCCTGGCAGCCCTTCAGCTCAATGACTGAAGCCTGTCGGGGCACATCCCTCCTGCTTTTCCACTGCCTCCTTACCTCCTCCTGCGTAGGGCTGTCCATGCCCCCACCTGGAAGGTGATGCCTCCCCTCCCCAAGGTCTGCCAGGGGCCAGGGCACCCCTCCCCACCTTCCCTCCTGTGTGTGCTTAGGGCTAAACCAGGAACAAGAGGGTCAGGGCACCCAAGGACACGGCAAAAGCCAGACAGGATGAGAGAGGCTTTTCTTGCGCTGCCCACTCTGTGTGTGTGTGCGTGCGTGTGTACATGTGTGGTAATGTCCAGGAAGAGGAGTCTGGGAGCAAGACTTTTACCAGGGGATCGTGACATCAAACGACTCACGTTATAGCCATGAAGAGTCCAAAAACATCATTGTTCCTATTTTTCTCTCTTCACTCAGGCTTGGACCTCTAAATAATTACTTTTTTTAGCCACTGTGCCAAGAGCATTAGACCCTAGAACTATTGAGCCTCAACACAGAAGACACAACACCACTCCCTCTTTTCAGATAAGCCCCCAAATCAAGATGTAGGGTGACTTGCTTAGGCTACTCAGACAGCACACTTGGTTAGTTTAATACATGGCAATCCACTTTTTAATGGGAAAGCTCGAGGGAAAAGAAACTATCACCTGAACCACTTCCCACGGCCTGTAAATCTGTGCCCAGCCTCCAGCAGTCTCATAGCCGTCACAGGACTGGGTCTATTGGGTAGCTGGCTTTGGAGACAGGCCAAGGAGGTCTGCAAAGACCTTTCCTACCGAAATGTCTGTGCTGAACATGATCCGCTATAGCTCAGTCCCAACTCCCAAACCTACTAGACTCAAGGACAGGAGGAAGAAGGGACAAAATCCTAAAGCATAGTTCTTAAATTTTGCTTACATGTCAAAACCTCTATGTTTGGCAAATTCACACCAGAAATTACAGAGAAGAGTCTCTCTCCCTCTTTGAGCCTTTCTCTAGGATGTGGCAAAGCTGAGGTGGCTCGGGGCAGGGCTCTCTGGGGCATGGGTCACTAGCATCGGCTGTGATGCTGCCTGGCGGCATCCTCAAAAGGAGTACGGAGGAAAGAGGAAGAGCCTGAGAAATTAGAGGGCTAAGCCAGCCACTTGAATGGTGCTCTTCAAGTCATCTTCTCTGTTTCTTTAGGCCTTTGGCCAGCAGGGCCCCTTTATGCCATGTGTGAAAGGGTGCCATCCTCAGAAGTGTTTTCAAATATCTGACCAAGAAAAACATCCTTCTTGCTGCAATTGAAGCCCATTTCTTCTTGTCTAACTGGCGTACTTTACACTTACCTTTGTAAAAGAATATCTTTTTTTTTCTCCCATATCTCCAATATCTCAAGGTTATATTTAAATTCTCATCCTCTCCCCCAGTGTACTAACAGCTTGTCCTCAAATGGTGTTTTCTGCAAATTTCCTAAGCTGTTTTGTCATCCAAGATGTTAACAAATGCATTGAATAGTACCAGACCCAGAGAGGCCCCTGTCCAAACCTACTGCATACCTCTGTACAGTCTGTTGGTGAACTATCAATTACCATTTTCCAGACGTGGTTATACAATGAACTTGGCTAATCATGCCGTGTATTGCATTCAGGGTCCCCAGTAACTTCACCGTCAGTCCGGGGAGGTGACTCAAGTAAAGGCTCATCACCAACCTTCAGGGTCACTCCCCCTTCCTCACAAACTCCTCACACTTTTGCTGCTTTCCACACTTGCTCCCATCCATCACCTCCCTGCCGGAGTCATCACAACAGCAGGAGGATAGTTATTGCCACTGCCGCTCTCAGGAGCAGCTACCAGACGGCGGAGCCACACACAGAAGACCCTACGGCACCAGGACGAGGCAAGTTCTCAGTCCTACATTTTGTCTAGGGAAGAACCTGGAAGTCCTGGAGAAGGAATTAAGAATGGAGTAAGCTTTTACACTTTCACCCCAGGAATCTGACTCTGGGACCTATGGTGAAATACCCAAAAGAAGAACTTAAGCAAAACCAGATCAGAGACTGCAAATGCTGAATGAGGAGAAAATAATGCTGAAATTTTTCCTTGTCCACAAAGCATATTAAAAAGCCACAGAAGCACAGCAGAAATAAGGTCTATAAAGGCCTATAAAACTGTACCCTTCGTTTGACCCATGGCTCAGAGTTTAGGCAGCCTGGGGCTAGAAGTGCATGGCATTCTTGTCCAAGTTTTAAGTAATCATCATGGTGCATTTGCCATTTTTCCTATGGCTGACCAAAAAGATCCAGTTGAAACTGCCCACATCTTTTTTAAGTTGTTTTTAATTCTTTATTCAGCGAAGCCAAGGTTTTACTCATAGTCCCTTAGCTCAAAAAAGAGAAGCAATAGAGGGAGAGCAAAGAAGTATAAGCTTATGATTTATGTAGATGGCTGGTCCTCTATGTATTCCCCAAGTCTCTTTTACTTGCCTATTATGCATAGACCGGTTTCTTACTGGCCTCCTAAAAGACGTACATTTCAATGAGGAATTTGAGCAAAGGGAACAGTGGCCTTAGTGACTCCTTAAGGCAACAGCTGCAATAATCTTCTCAGAAAAGAAAATATACGTACATATAACTTGATTAATATTCTGCAGCATAATGTATTGCTTTTAGAACGACTTCTTATGTGAATAGCTGAGCATCCTCTAACATTCAAAGTAGTTTTGTGCTAAAAGCAGTGTGCAAGGCAAATAGCATGACCTTGTAGAGCACAATCCAGCTACAGGGCGTACTGCTGTGAAATGCATGTAATATCAACAGTCACATGAGGAAACCTGTGCCATATGGGTAAAGTTGTATGCCTAAGGCATTTGCTGGGTATAGCCCCATAGCTGCAGCCACTGTGGAAGTTATTTTATAGCCTGTCTTTCCAAAAGAATTATTAAGCTTTTCCAAGAATGAAATACTACAAACACTGTGTCTTTGCTATCAAATTTGGGGTAACAAAATAATGCTTCTCTGAGGCATGATGTGAGGATAATCGTGTGCTGGGAGTGCTTTCGGCAAGCACAAAGTCATTCTTTCTCCTGATTAGGGGGCCATTCAGAAACCACTGTTTTTTAGTGACTCCAGGAATCAGACAACTGTATCCCTCATACCAGAACATACACTTCAGGTGTATTTCTTTTTTCCTGTGTTCCTCTTCAGGCAAAATGATTTTACGACGGGAAAGCACATCCAGACTAGTGTTAAGCTAGTGAGCAAGCGTAACAAAAAGTGGTCGCATGGGCAAGCGACCATTACGTATGCCCAGGCTGCTTGTACTCCAGTTGCTAGCCTGTGCTGTCGTATCTTTACCGCTGCTGTTACCAGCATGAAGTATATTAAAATTAACACAGGTAGCTCATAGGTGTATCAAATCTGCCTTGAGCAAATATTTATAGTCTGTGTAGACATATCCAGTTCAAAAGCCAAAAAAAGTGGAACAAATGTCTATAAAGACGCACTTTTCCTACTCTTTTTTCTCTTTTGCATATGAGCAAAATAAGCTTCCTTTGTGGAAGTTCTTATTATAGTCTTACTTAGAATAGACTGGCAAGCGACGGGCTGAGTCATATTGGGTTTGATCTCCCTTATATGGCAGCAAACCAGGAGTCACTCTGTTGAAGTTCGTTGGAATAAAACTAGGCTAAGTGGGATCAGAATCGGGCTCACAAACTTGTGCAAGGGTGTTATAGGTGCTGCTGGTGATACATGTATTTTGGAGTTAACCCACACCTAATTCATCACCACCACAGTGACAATAACAGTTCTCGGAACTGAACAGGAGTCCAAATCCACACGGAAGAGTATTCAGCAAAATGATCTACAGCCTGGGAAACAGGTTTTGCTTTAGCATATGATATATGAGCGTCTCTCAAACACACACTTGATACTTGCATCCCATAATGGTAATGGGACTAAAAGCATAAGTAAGGGTTACAAGATAATCCCTGACATAATTTTACTAATGCCTTACACTCATTTTTTTCCGACCCTCTAGGCTGTCATATAACAAAGTATTAAAAACTACCGGGGGATTTAGCTCTAAAAGCTGGTTCATGAATCTTGTGATCTGACTAGCTTAAAAGGCCGGTTGTTCCCTGACATGTAAGCAATGTTACAACAACATTAAACAGCAAATCATCTCATCTTCAGGCAATTCCTGAGCATTTATTATTGCTCAACAGCTATAAGTTTTGTTAGCGAAGACTGTACCAACTACTTTCCATGGTGTATTCATTTCCAACCGTTTTTATTGCGGTTCCTGCTCTTCTTCTTCATTATTTTTATCCTCTGTGGGCCATGCACCACTTTGCTGAATCCAATGTCTTTTTCTTAAAAGCCAGTTTTCCTTGCTAAGTTGTTAATTTTTTTTCTGCTGGCTTTGATGTCTTTCTTCAGTGTCCCAGTGCATCTTCAGAACTCCAATTCATTTCAGGCTTTTATTTCTGTTGATGCCTGCTCTTTAATTTACTACTACATATACCAGCAATTTACAACTGTCTGATTTCTTTAATTTGAATTTTTCACACAATAATAAGTAAGAGACTAAGTCAATGTAGTGCTATCAACCTAAGGTCAAAAAAGAAAAAAAAAGGGAATGTACCGAACAACATCTTCAGTTGCTTTATGATTCTAAGCCTTCATGGCATTTTTGGTCTTCTAATCTAAAGGTAAGGACAAAGATATGCAAATTAAAAACAACAACAAAAGTAACCCCGAAGGAAAGTCCAGTCTATTTGAAAACAGAATTGAGTTTAGCAATGAAGCTAATATACTCACTTTTTTTCAAAAGGTGTTCTAAATTTCAAGCCAAAATGCCCAAGGCCATTTGAAACTCACTTTCAAGAATTGTTTGAAGGTGAACTGCTCTATCAGGGTAAAAACCCAGCTCAACCATGCAGCGCTTGCACAGAGCCAGTGTTACACCCTTCATGGGGGTTACAGAACGGGGAGAAAGTATAGGGGAGAAGGAGGAGAAAAAAGTAGAGGATGGAGGAAGGAAGAAACAGGGGCTTACAGAATTATCCTGTGGCTTCTTAGGTGCCCCCTAGAATAGTCTACATCCCACTGTTCCCCCTTTAGCTCACTACAGGGCACAAAAATATCATTTCACTGTGCTTTGTAGTTCACCTTTAAAACCTTGCTCTCCTGAAGTTAAACTCCTTGTAAAGCTCTGACATACAGAATCATTCTGCTCAGATCACAAGGAACAGACTTATGTTTTATGTTGATGTAAACTATAAAGGCAGCGTTTTCTGTATGTGGTTAAAACAAAGCATGGGGAATTTAGCATGCCTAAATTCACAACGAGAAAACCTGAACATACTTCTAAAGGAAAAAAATGTCGGACACCATTCTCCGTGTCATGTTCATAAAACCATCATTTCTGTGTGACTCCTTTTAAGTTCGAAGCATTGGGTTTTTTAGTAAACGAGACAAGGGGGAAATGGTGAAAGCAGTTTCCCTGAGGAAAACTATTCCCCAGTTCTTAAAAAGTTTGAACATATCGAAACCTTAGGGAGATGAAAGCATTTTCCATTACATTTGTGCTTTTCTTCTTGTTTTGTTTTAATTATTTTTACAGAGCGTAGCACAGCGAGAAAGGAAGGAACAGATCATTCAGATCCATAAACCAGCTCTTGCTTTGGCTGACACCAGTCTCTTCCTTCTCACAATGTTTTGAAAGGTTTCCCACCATTTTCAGTGGTGTGGCATGGTACCTCTTGCTGCCCTCACACTGGGCCCTCATTCAGCTGTTTCAGGGCTTTTTAGGTGTTTTGTGTCTGGTGTGTTGATTACGGAAGAAAATTCAGCACAAAAAAGAGCTAAGAGCAGTAGTTTCAGTTATGTCCCAGATTTTTTTTTAATATATTTCCATCCAAAATACCCTGGAAATCTTTATATATAGCAATAGACTCACAAATAGCAGGCAGGAAGGGACCTCGGGAGGTCCTCTAGTCCATCTGGTTACCCGCAGTAAGGTGGACCATACCTATGCCACTTCTCACAGATGCTTCTCCAGCTTCCTCTTAAAGATCTCTAGAACTTAGAGATCTGCTTCCTAGGACATATAGTCTAATCCTTCACTATCCTTACCATTAAAAATCTTCACTAATACCCAAACTGCATGTTGCACTTGCATTATCCCCCGTAGCACATTTTTTCTGGTCTTATCCGACATGAACACAGAGGTCAGACAATTTCCTCTCCTCTCCCTGGCAGGCCTCAGTGTGTCTAAAAAAACACGTTTGAAGGCTGATATCATGTCACTCCTCTCTCTTCATTTCTCCACAGAAAATAAACTCGGTTCCTCCTGCCTTTCCTCAGAGTCTGTGCCCTCATGATTATTTCTTGAGCTCTGATCATTCTTGTTGCTTTTCTCATGAAACTCTGCCATTAGTCCCCCCTTCTTCTGAAGTGGGATATCCAAAAATGGATTCTGTATGGATGAGAAAAAGATCCCACCCTTGTCAGACCCTGCCTCTGCGACTCAGTATGGAATATCAATATGGAAAAGCTTCATCAGCCACAGTAGAAACGAATAGTATTTAAGAGTCTATTAAGCTCAGCTTTCGGGAAATTGCAATTTGGCCTCATTGTGTCATTTGCAAGCATTAATAGGCATTAAGGCGAGTACCACATACACTGGTATAAGTGAATACACATCCAGAGGGAAGGAAAGTTATAGGTGCTGTTGGATCCAGACGTGGAGTTCCCCTAACTGCCATGCAAGGGCCTCCACCACAGCATCCCACTACTAAAGGTCATTTGCCTTCCTCACACACGAAAAAAAGAGATGCAGAAAATCTGCGATGAGAGGGAGAAAGTGCTGACCGGCTGTAACTCGATCAGTGTTGGTACAAAATGATGCTTGGAGAGCAGGATCATATCTTCATTCTTTCCTTCTTTTACAAAACTCAATCTGGTTCACACTCAATTAGTATAAAGTTTGGTGGAGACTAACTTTCAGAGTTAATCTCCCGAGAGACGGGTCAGTAGCTTTAATGACAAGAAACCTTGTGCTGTGTAGCTGCCCAGGGCTTCTCTCGTGTAGTATTTAGGATTCCATTCAAGAGCAGTTCCCCTTTGTCTGCTGCCTTCATAAATAATGTATACATCTTGCATTAGAGATTAGCAAAGATTGTTAAGCTTCCTTTTTTGCATGTGTAAGATTTGGTAGCTTTTGAAATATTGATATAGTTGTGCAATTTGGTGCACCTATTATATTTTTAACCAAGAATTAAAAAAAAAAAGCAGAGAAGAGGAAAATGATGGTAAATCTAAAAAAGCAGATCTCTGACACTCAAAAACATCAGAAAAGTTTTTAAGTCTATGGAAAAATAGTTGCTAATAGTTACTAACTTTTGTAATATTCTTTTAAGAAGACTCTACAGAGGTTGCTGTAGGTTTCAAAGCAATTACGGTAGAAGGTCATGAAAAGCCTTCAGGAAATGCTGCCAAGGTATGCACCATCTACAAGGAAGAACACAGTGCTGGAAACTTTTCAAATCTGATTGAGAATAGACAAAGGAAGACAAATTTTCAAAGTCCTCTTTACTTATTTCACTTTACTTATTTTACTTTACTTATTTTTAATGTAATACTTTACAATGACATCTTTTATCTGAAAACACTTTCATGTTTAGCCTTGGTATTTCAGATAATTCACTGCATGTTTTGGTAGGAACCAGCTTTATCAAGACTGGTGACTTCTGTTTTTTCTTTTGCGTGCATGCTACCGAGTTTAACTGTCTAAGCAGTGACATTGTACTTGCTGTTGTGGTTCTTTGTATGCAATGAAGTCCTATTTCCAGCTCTCTGGCCCATCCCTTCCGCATATCCCACAGACAGGACTCTTAAGTGCAGCTTATTACAGGGACGAGTTAACCGGTAATTTCATTGTGCTCCGTGGCTAGGATCCTGAAATGCAGGCTGCCTAGCCAAAAAAGGGTGGACAAAAGCTGAAAGACTGCATTAAATAACCATAAAAGTTACAGGGTCTGATAATACATACAGTTATGGCAAAATCATTGCTTTCATGCTGTGGCCAACTTGCCATTATCCAGAGCTAAGGGAGAGGAGGAGAGGAATAAAGGCCTGAAATAACCTAGCTAATGGAAAATTGCAGGCAATATGGTACTGAGCAACTCGGTGCCAAGGCATTTGAATGGTTTGCTGTAAAGTCAGCCAGGATGGCTGGTGCCACATTAGTGCCAATACGCCCATCTGGAGCATGTCGATTCCTTCAGGACCACAAAAGTGTGGCCTTTTGTCCATGCTCCACGTTTCAGGAATGCTCAGAGCTGGCTGAGGAGCACAGTGCAGTTGTATTCAGGGATCTGCAGGATTTAGCTCAGGTCCAGCTGGACTTAATACCTCAATCTCAGTGCCAGATTTGCTAAACTGAGGCTGGCTTCATGCAAAGCCACCTTGAACCATGGGGTGCTTGGGCACCCAAGTTGCCTCTGTGCAGAGCAAGCTTCAGTCTGGCGGGATTAAAGGGTTCAGTCTTCAATGTACAAAATTGGCTGAGCTTCCTCAGAGACAAAATTACTTTAGATATGGTACGGCTGTCTATGCAACACTGTTGAAACTACCAAGCCTGGCCAGATCCAAACTGCCTCTGTAATCATAATATAATTTAGCCTGAAACTACAGATCACTGAGAATAGACTGCTTTAAAGACAGATCATCTGAGACACACAAAAGATAAGAGATTTACTCGAAGTCTTGTGGCATGTCGGTAAGAAGCCCACAACTGCTATCTCAACCGTTTCCTAAACTTTAGGTCTTAGTCCAGGCAACTTTGTGAAAACAAAGCTGGAGTCCCTGCCCTTACCTCCCCCAACCGCAGGGACCAGCCGGATGAGGAACTCCTAACTTGTGAAATGGAAACTGCAAAACTGATCGTTCAGCAGACAGAGCACGGAAATAACAGGACTGAGTTAACGGGGACTGAAAGATTCAGCTTTCGTGACCGCACAGGGATACCACAAAAACAATCAAGGAAACATAGCTATTTGGAAGTTGGAAAGCAGGGGACAGGTACTCTATACCCAAATGGATTAGCTAAGGCATGACTGACTAGAATTACATGTGCTTTTCTAAATTACACATTTAGCAGTGTTAGGGATGTGAAGAGCACAAGAGAGACTGACCACATTGTTTTCTTTTGACTCCGAGGCAGACTGTTTGGACTGGAAGTGGATCAGAACTTGCAACGAGATCTTCACTCTTCTAAGATTCATCAGGTTACACACAATGCATCCAGAAGTGGCTTAGCCTCTCCTCACATCATAAATACGTTATGGAAGGAGAGTGGGAAAATGCATAGAGAAATGATGATATTTGGAAATTTCCTCTCTTTTAATTTTCCTCTTGGTGACCTCTATTCACGTTCCTCTATGAGTTATCATTTGATACCTCTTCTCCTCCAACTTTTCCTATGACGAAATGTGAAATAACTCACAGAAACCTTTAAAAACATAGAAACAGGGACACCAAGTTAGGGAACATCAGCACAGCCCAGTATCCCATCTCTAACAGTGGGCAGCAATAAATGCCTAGAAAAGAATTTAGGAACAGAACAAGTGCATGATGTTGTTCCCAAAATATCTATCGAGCACATGGCAGTTTGTGGTTCAGAGGATTCCTGAACCAGACATGATGATTTTGCATTTAATAGCCCCCAATGGATTCATCCTTCATTAAGTTGTCTAGTCACTCTGGAACCCATGATAATTTTACTCATCTACAGCATTTTGTGGTGAGGGGAGAAGAGAAGGCTCTGGGGAGACCTTATTGCGGCCTTTCAATACTTAAAGGGGGCTTATAATAAAGATGGGGGCAGACTTGTTAGCAGGGCCTGTTGCGACAGGACAAGGGGGAATGGTTTTGAACGAAAAGAGGGTAGATTTAGCCTAGCTATAAGGAAGAAATTTTTTTACGGTGAGAGTGGTGAAACACTTTGCCCAGAGGTTGCCCAGAGAGGTGGTAGATGCCCCATCCCTGGAAACATTCAAGGTCAGGCTGGACGGGGCTCCGAGCAACCTGATCTAGTTGAAGATGTCCCTGCTTATTGCAGGAGTGGTTGGACTAGATGACCTGTAAAGGTTCCTTCCAACACAAACTATTCTATGATTCTATGATCTTCAGCATTCTGTCCTCCTCCACGTTGTTGCTTAAGGTTCTTGGTTTTGATATTTGAAGGAGTTATTTCAGGAAATGTTTCAAGAATTGACAAACTAGGGTTGATCTTTGACCTTGAGATGAAGAGAGGAAATGTGACTCTCCTTCAGAAGATCAGACAAATGTACCTCTACCTTTAAACAAACAAAAAAACCCACAACCGAGCACAACAGTAGCATATGTTTTTACACAGTGAAAGTACTTGAGTCTGGTTTCAGGTGCAATCCTTTTGTCATGTGCAGTTGAACCCATTAGAAAAGTTCTCAAGAAGTAATCTAAACTTGGCTGCATAGTGGAACTGTGCAGATGTATTGTTTTTTCATAAGTATTGAACTGAATTTATGCTGCAGTGTGGCTAGACAGGCTGACTCCCATGGAGTTTCATAAGCAGCTTATACTGTTTTCCACCATTCCTTCTTGCCAAAGAGACAGTTCCCTGTGCAATTCCTCATAGCGTTCAAAGGAATTCACAACAGAAGCGTGAACTCTATTGTACACTGAGAAAAAACAGATCCTTTGTGCCATAAGGTAATGGGCATATCTAAAATAATACAGCACAAGCATTAAACTCAGCAAGAAAAATTCTTTCGTTACCACCAGCTTATTGACAGAAAATGAAGGTGAAAAATTTGGCCAAGCATACTTCTGTATTTTCTTCACACCTGGTTGTTGTGTTCAAACAAAGGCCTTCTCTTTTCCACACAATATAAATGCTCCTTGTTCGAATCTAGAGTTCATAACTTAAGAACTCGTTCCTAGGGAAATTCTTTAATTGTTGTTACTAGTACTCCTGAGAAGAAAAAAAAGTGTTACTAAGGCATTTAGGATTCTGTATTATATTAATACAGACAGAAAGAGGGGAAACACTAAAGCAGTGACAGCCTGGCTGGCAATAGCTTCTGCACCCTGCTGGCGTGCCCAGTTTGACCTGACATCTGCTTTTGCTGTTCAGGGAGGGCAAGATCTGCTTTCTGCTTCCCTCTGAGGACACCAAGGCCCCAGAACCAGTGGGATGGTGAACAGCAGTGGTGTAAGCAGGCTATGGTCCAGCAAGCAGGATTTCGTGAAGGAAGGATGGGCAACTAGACCACAGGGCTGCCATTCAACTGAGTGACTGCTTCTCAGCAAGGCAATGCGTGGTGGGAGCTGCAAGCAGCCACGGGGCCGCAGCCGTCCAGAGGGAGAACCAGAACCTCCCGTGTCTCGGTTGCTGTGAAGCCCACGCTGAAAGGAGGAGAGAAAATGCCTTCAATTGCCGCACCCCCAAGCATCCCACCTGGGCTCCTGCACCCTCAGATTGAGTGGGTAAAGATTTTGCCCTGAGGAAGAAATGTCGGTTGTTCTACAGCCACTACTGTGTCGTGCTGTGCTGTTTGCTGTAAACTTACATTCAAAACAGAGCTGGACTTTTGAACTGGAGGCCCCCAGGGAGGCAGAGCTATGTACCATTACTAAATTTAGACGCTTCTAAAGTGGAAAATGGTAAAATGTTTTGCAAATAGCAAACTTTTCAGGATGCGGTGCACAAGACTTTTTCCACACAGCCTGGCTGCTACAAACAGATGATTGGAAAACGGGCAATCATTAATCTCCTTCTGCAAAGACATATAGATTCCTGAACTGTTCACAGATGACTTCAGATACATCCAGAATGAAAGGCCTGATTTTTCTTCCTGGCTCCAGTTCCACACAGCGTTGCACACTGGCACTTCTGCCTAGGATTCGCTGTTCCCTGAGGAGGCATTTGAATCCTCTGCAGAAACAGATGAGTCTATGTAAAAGCTGCCGCATTTCCTGACAATATTTGGGAAGGGTGTTTTTACCCTGTATTTGGCTTTTTTTTCTTTTTTTGAGAGGCTTTATAGTTAGCATCATAATTGATAATCTACTATGTCAGATAATCTTGGTATTTATGGCCTTTATCACCTTCAGCCCAGTTCAGAGTATTTAATTGTACTTCAGATATAACTCACTTTTCTGGACAATCTTCAAAGTCATCATTCTGACAGCAACATACAGCCACCTCCTTGAATAAGTTATTATTTCTTAATATTGGGATACATAGTGTTAATTAGGATATCTTACTACTTTGTGTCTTGCTGTGGCATATTTACAAAAATCTGTAAGAAATCTGGCGTTGGATTTCTTGACTCTTCTGAGAAAGCTCATCCACTGCATCGCATCACAACATCTGCTTCATGTAAGCTCCTTGAAGTTCACGGGGACACAGCATAACAAGTAGCAACTGGAGCTTAGCTTGGCTGGTGGAGGCAAGTGAAAGTTCATCTGCAGAACCTTTCTGGCAAGCAGTGTGGTCACTACAAGTGATCTGTGTATTTCCATGGATATTCAAAACCATAAGTCCCAAGTGGCTCTTGGGATCTACAAACTGGAATAGATAAAAAGGAACAGAAAAAGCCCAGAGCTATGCTTCCTCCTTTAGTTTTTATTCATTAACAATAGGGAAGCACTGAAATAAAATGTGTGTACTTAGACAAGAATGCTTTACTATTTATATAACAGAATTATTTAATAACAAGAGGTAAAATCCTATAAAAATCAGCGTTTTGCCTCTCTGATGTGGAAGATACGATGCAGACTGGTGGTTCAGAGTAAAACTCAGATAATACAGTTGCATGAATTAGGAAACAATATAATTTAAGAGAAAATGTAATTCTGTTGCAACACCACCTCTTGGTTTAAGTTGCACAGCAGGACAAGGGTTTCCTAAGACAAATTTGATAACCACCATGGAGGTTTTTTTTTCTTTTTTAGTTGCCTAGTTACAGAGTTTGTAAGCATGTATTACAAGGTTAGCCCATTTGTGAGGTATCCTAAATATGTTAGGCCAGAAACTATAGCCTTGGCAATGTACCAGAGACCCAAAGGTTACTTACAGGAGACTCTGATATGCATCAGTTTCCAATAAAGCCTACAGATTAAAATCATTTTTGGCATACAAAAAGGTTCAGGCTAGACCCAGACAATGACCCAGTGTTCTCCATGGGTTAGTCATTAGACTTCTTTGTGATTCAATTCACTTGATATCTGTAATGTGCAAAACAAAAGTATATTTCCTTCATTTCCATAAAGAATTTTAAGATCTACAAATAAAAGAGTTGTATAACAGAGCTAAGTACTGTTATCCTAAGTAACTCCATTGCTGTGTCTTAAATTGATATATCTATATTCTGTGAGTCATAGATTTGCTCTCTTCTTAGTAGAGTTTATATCGTTTTTGTGGGTTTTAAATTATTTTCAATATTTTCTGATTTCACGCTCTAGAATTTGCAAGGATTCACCTTCCTCGGGACTCTGGTCTAGAACCTAAATTGCCATGGTATCTGCTCCTCTCCTGTGTGGTCGCAAAGGTAACCTTGAAACTGTGACGGTGCAGTAATGTCTTTTGGAGGCTGCAAACAGTCTGAATTTAGCACAATAAACTGCCTGTTCATATTCCAGGTGACCATGCGTATGCTGTGATTCTGTGGCTAGGGTATAAAATTTGTCTAAGAAAAAACAGGCAGTGCATTTTTACATAAAATATTTCACCTTCTCCAGCCTCTTCTCTCCAACACTTTGTTTCCTCTTTTTCTGCCCTACATGTCCTCTCTGAATCTGCCCTTTTTTCGACCCTCTAGGAGCAAATTAATTGGATTAAGCGACTCCTCCTCTCAACCATGACGAAAGGAAGTAGGGTGCTAGAGATCCCGTCTGCAGCTCTTCAGGCAGAGCGCCCTGCATGCAGGAGGCAGCTGGGACCAGCCGAGTCCCAGCACGGAGCCGCTGAAGCTGCCTAAAAGCGACCTCTTTCCTGTGAACAAATGGAAGGGAAAGAAGGTGCTGAATAAACATCAGCCTAGCCAAGACCCGAGGAGCAGAGCCTAGCCAAATGAGAGGTGTAACATAATAAACTCTTCCTCTGATATAACCTTTGTTGAGAAAAATCACCAGTTAGTTTCACTGTCAACTTCAGCAACAGTCAGCTGTCAATTAGCCATCACTGATTACCCATCCTGCTCTCGGTAACTCCTAAGAGAGCTCTGCACAAGCCCAGGTCGGGTCTAGAAACACCACGGGCTCTTCACGGGGAACTGTGTCTACCTGGTAGGCATAATGCTAGCTCACTGTTTTTTTCTTATTGTATGTCTTTATAGCCTAATTTAGATATGTTTCGTATTGCTCTTTTTTTTCCTTCAAGCCAAGCGTTCACCTCTGTCTTCCCTGCCTGCATTTTGCTAGATAATTAGCTGCTGTGTGAACCATACTTATGGGATGAAGGTGGGCATGGAGAGCTGGGAGCAAAGATTAAGGCCCCATTCTTTCACCTTAGAAACAGCATTTTGTTTCAGAAGAGCCATGAGTGTTGCCATGGCACTTGGGGATTGTTTTTGTGCGTTGGGTTCCACTGTGTGGCAACTTACATAGAGATTCTTTTAATTTCCTGACATTTTCAGTGATGGGGCTAAACTATAAATTCTCAGATCCCTGAACTTTGCTCCTATTTTGTGGCTTGAGCTCATTTTATTGACTGATAATGATTTTATAATAAGATAATTGTTTCACTCATTAGCAGTGCAGTGACTGCTGGAGGTCTGTGCCCAGCGCAGATTACTTAATCCAAGCTGGCCAGATACTTAAATCAACCATGCTTTTTAGCTGTTTCAAATGAAGACTGTTTTCATTGAGCCGGTTTCTATTAATTTTCACTGCCCTCTGACAGCTGCTGCATCAAAATTTCCTTTCTGCAATTAGTTATTGCAAATTTGTATATATGAACAGTTTTTAAATACGAAAGGTAGCTGACACTGGTGCTGTTTGCACTGCCAAAGCCAAAGCCCAGCGGGAAAATGAATGTAGCAGGGAGAATATGGGGGACCTTATAGAAGTGAACCCCTGCCATATGAAATGACATTTGACGTAGTGAAAGGCCTCAGAGCCGCGCAGCGATCACACAGTGTGCAACACGCCCCCCCAGCCACGTAAAGCCGTGGCCCACCACAACCAACCAACACTCCTCGGGAACAGCTCCCTCGCGCTCTCCTGGACCCCTCTGTCACGAAGTTACCTCTGCTGTCATGTATTTAGCAGCCCAGATACACCACAGGTTGCAATGAGAAGTTGACACAAAATGCTAGTTGCAAAGAGTGAGGCCGTGAAGAAGTGAGGCTGCCAGGCTAGGCTAGCAGAGCTCTCTCCACCGAGACACCTCCAATGGACAAGTCACTCACCATCCTCCAGCACAGCAAATGGGCAGCTTTTCCACTGGCAGTGACAGCTTAGCCAGGTCTCGACATTTCTTTTAGCCACTCATTTCTGCCCCCGCAAGACTCCCTCAGCAGGTCAGCAAAACTCCGTGTGGCCGCTCTGTGACCACCAGATCAAATGACCAACCTGGACTAACGAGAGTTCCCCTGGATCCCCCCCCCACAATTCACTGCACCCCCCAAAAACAGCTTCACCAGCACCAGTCATACAACAGTGCAGAGGAGCGAGAAGGCAAGGAGACAAAAAGAGCTGCCATTTAATTAAAGCCATCACTGACAGCAAAGGAAACGTCTGTGGAGCCACCGTGTCCACATTGACTGCGGAACAACCGAGCCTCCCCTGGTACTCTTCTCTCTCTGCTAGAGCCTAGGAGACCTCCTCAGGCTGAACACTTAGCTTTGAGATGGTTATAGTCAGATTAAAAGACCCCACCCAGAACATCTCTGGGTCTTTGGTGTGAAAGCACCACATCCTGATATCTTGTTTGCTAACTATTTTTCAGGCTATCAGACACTTCATTTCTGACCATGCATCTGTCTCGGTGCCCCTTCACTACCTACTCTTTTTTTTCTCCCCATCGTTTCAAATTGTATTTTGACCTTTTCATTTGCTCTTGCTTCTGTTGTACTTCTTTTCCCCTTTCTTTCATGTTTTTTATCTTTTTTTTTTCTCCTCTGGTTTCAGCTTTACATTTCCGTACTTTGTTTTCAGTGCGCCGCTGCCTCGTGGGTTGTCACAGTAACACCTCGTACGTAATTAGCTCCTGTGCTCTTCGTCGTACTGTCGGGTAGAGATCTAATTGGCCTCTCAGTTCCTCCGCTACAACTCCAAGGCCAAAGACAGCCTTGGTTGTCCCTTCCCCTTCGTGCTGATGTAGCCCCAGAGCTAGCCAGCTCCCTGCTTTGGTAGCTCATCAAAAATCTGCATTCCTCAAAACCTAATTTGGAGCTGGCAAGTCTGAAGCCGAGCATCAGCAGTCGGGTGAGCACGTGGTTTCAGGCTGGTGTCACTGACTTTGGGGAGTTGCACGCGCCAGAACCGCCCTTGGGCCCTCGGCACCAAAACCTCCAAAAGATGGAAATAGAAATAATTCTGAGAATTGAAGCAAGGGGTGGCTGGCAAGGAGGGGGGAGGAGGAACAGACATGCTCCTCGGTGTTTGCCAAGAGACAGCTTGCTGTTCAATCTGGTTTATAACCATTAGCTTATAAAGAGGTACTTCTCAGCTCTGCTGTGCAATAACACCGAAGAGTCAATGCTCTCCAAGTTGTGAAGGGCCCGTGCACAGCCTGTGGTAACCAAACAGGGCATTTGATACGTTTCCTCCAGGTATTGCCACATATAAAAAATATCCCAGACTGTTTAGTTCCATTAAAGAAAGCAATTACACTGTCTTCATTCAGCTGGACTGGCAGGCCAGCGCCACTGTAAAGGAAATTCATCTCCAGGATCTGCAAATGACAGAGCTGGCTCCCCTGTACAATAAAGCTTACTGCAGCAGCATTAGCTGCAGTACCTTTTGTTACATTCTGCTTACCTGTACAATATTGGGTAACTTGATATTTCTCCAAGTGACATTTAAATTTAAGTCCAGAAGAAAGCTGATTGTCATCTTTTGTGAAAACGTTACCTGAGAATTTTAGACCCCTATGTCACTGGATGTAAATCAGCTCTGTATATAAAAAGCTACTAAACTACCCTTAGACCCTGTAAGGGCTATAATTTTCACATAATTTTGGTGTGATTATTGTTCAGCCATTTATGCGAGACTATGATAAACATACTCCCTTGGAATTAGTCCACTTAAAAACACATTTCCACAATCAGCCTGCCCTTCTTAGCCCTTCTTGACCCCCACTTGGTAATTTCTTCTAAGTCATTTTAATCATGTTTTATCATTACAAGGCTTCTTAATAGGACAGTCTAGCCTTCCCTTCTCACTGCATGAAATGCTGCTGCTCGAGCTTGATTTGCATGACCTAAATGATTTCTGCAATCACTGTTCTCCAGTTGTTTGTCCTGGAGGGACAGTGAAGGATTATACTGTTTTAAAAGCATTTCTATTTAGCAAATACCTCATTTGCAATAAGACATCAGCATTTACCACATTCATAATGCAGCTTGTCCTGCTAATAAATTTCATTTCTGCTTCAATTTTTTTGCTTCACAGAAGACCAGAGACAAAGATTGCATAACTGAGATCCAAGAGCAGGTAATAATTCCTTACCCATTAGCCCTCCAAATGCAGAGCTGTAAGCTCTTTCAAAACAGTTAATCAGCAGCTTGCACCATCCATCCTATCACAAGCACCCCACATGAGGACCTCCATATCCCTCTGCATAAAAAGGGAGGAAGACCACTCTGCTGAAGCCTTGGAGTTCTGTTCTTCATGCTACTGTTCCTTTTTGCCTCAGTGTCCCTTCATTTAAAAATAAAAAAAATTTTAAAAGAGGCTTTTAGCACCACAAATACTTTGAAACTAAAGATGATATTTCTTCTATTTGAGGGACTGATCCAATCAATATGAATCTCATTACGGAGTTAAATCACTCCTAGTTCAAGCCCATTTTGGGGACGGGGAACAGAAAAACTGTGAGGTGAGGTGAAAGGATGGTGTTCAAGCCTTCTCCAGCTGCTCTCCCGGATGGGCTGTTCTCAGCTAATGGAGGTAATACTCGCTAGGCCAAGAGCTATTAAGCTCATTTCCTTTGCTGCCACTACACAGATGCGCTAAGCAAGAGGTAGGCGAGAAGAGGAAGGGTCTGAAGTTTCCCCATCATGCTGCAGCTATGCAATACAAAAGGCACGATTTTCTTCATAACAGTAAGCTAAATGAAAGTTTGAGTTGATTAACGACCACGGCAGAAAAAGAACCGATAGTGAAAGCATTTATAAGTCACTGTATACCTTCCAGTCCGGCAAAGGATTCTTAAATGAACTACTTCATGCAGCGGTTGCTGTTAAAGGGAGGCATTCATCTTGCGTTATTGATTTTGTTTATTCATACAGGTCTTCACTATAACCACCAATGTCATGTCAAAAGCAGCAATAATGGATTTCCACGTTTTCTTGAAATAGCCTATGTCTTTCTTAAAGCAGGGTGTATCTCTTTGCCACATTTCTGTAATGCCTAGGACATTGATATTGGACCTATTAAGACCTCATCATGGTAGGAGGAATAATTACTTTATAATCCTTGTGAGAACAATATAACTCAATAAAATATTTCCTTTTCTCGGCTTCTATATCTAGACAACGCAACAGCATTCAGCTCCATAGTTCTTTTCATAAAACAGGTCCGTTTCTGGCAAAGGGAAAGAACTTCTTTGGGGAAACATGGTTTTTTTCCCACCTGTCGTTGAATCCAAAACAGTGTTTACCTCAAGACCACCAGCAACCCAGAATACTGCTGCTCGGAGCAGATCGCGCTGTCCTCCACACTGCAGGCCTGCCTTTGTAGGGGATGAAAAAGCGGCTGAGCCAGCGGACACTTGTTGAATTCTGAGCATTCTCCATCACCCACCATGAGCGGTGAGGGCAGCTTGGCTGCTGGCTGCAGCAAGAGCCATACAGAAGACGTATTAACAGAACAGACCATAAGGCATCTTATCAGGTTACACAAACACTCACACACAAGTGCACACACGCACACACACAGAGATAATAATGGCCCAAGAGAGATAAAAGCAATTTATAAGGTTTCCACCTTGCACTGGCACAGCAAATTAAGAGACAGACAACTCCACAAAACGTGACAAATGGCCATAACTGGAACTCTCACTATTAGCAGTCTGTTTCTCTGCTAAATTTGGATTAAAGGAGGAATCACAAAATCTGTTGTTGAAAAGAGCAGAATCCCCTACAGAGCCAATAACACTCTCAGAGCAGGTGAGGCTTGCAGTGAATTGATACTGCTCATGCAACATCAGGCAATGTGAGGTGCCATTTACAAAAAACGAATATTTGGCAGATAACTTTGGGTCTGTTGGCTGAAGCAGAAAAAGCAATCAATACATGTTGGCAATATTTACCCACTTACAGTACTGCCAAATGCGAATTTGCAGGAATGTATCGGCTGTTTTGAACTGATCTTTGACTTTGTCTCTTCGCAGATGAATGTGGATGGAAACTAGAATAATCCACGTTCAGGAATGCACAGGGTCACCCCTATTATTTGTTCTTGCCGTAAGAGTCACTGCTGAAAAAATTAGGTCAGACACAATTTCCAAAGGGATTAAGTGAAGTAAATCAGATTGATAACTGAATATGAGTTGGAAAAAAAATTCACTATGCCAGACTTGATCACCCTTCTACCTGGAATAAAACCTAGATTTTTTTTTTAAATTGGGGAATGCACAGGGTCACCCCTATTATTTGTTCTTGCCGTAAGAGTCACTGCTGAAAAAATTAGGTCAGACACAATTTCCAAAGGGATTAAGTGAAGTAAATCAGATTGATAACTGAATATGAGTTGGAAAAAAAATTCACTATGCCAGACTTGATCACCCTTCTACCTGGAATAAAACCTAGATTTTTTTTTTAAATTGGAACAGAAATTTTGGATTTTAAAAGAATGAGCCCACATCTGGTACATTGTCTGTTTCGAGCTCTCTCACTCCCCCTTCCTCTCTCCCTTCAGGCAGTGGCATTTAGATGCACCCCCTTAGAAATACAGACTGAGACATCAATAGTGATATGATGTGCTGCAAGTGGACAGTAAAGAAGAACACCTGCAAGATAGAAATGCATCCTATGGCAATAAAACCTAGGACAAACATGACTTCTGCTTATTTAATTTGATTCATGATTGCTATTACAATCCAAGTGCTATGAAAATTTCACTGAAAAACAATAATAATTTCAAATATCAGCTCCTAATTAAGAGCAGCAGAAATGTCCCACTAAGTCAAACTAATGACCCATCTCATCAAGTATTGTGTCTTCAATGCGGGCAGTGGAAGATGTTCTTCATGGAGAGCACGTGAGTCTGGACACTTTCTGCAGTCCATTTTTCTCCATCTCCCAACAAGCAGAATTGCCGTTTGAGGGATGTTAGATGGTGCATTGCTGCCTAGCACATTTACTGACTTTTTATCTGCAAATTTGCCTCATCTCTTTTTGTCCTGCTGATACCATTTGCCTCCCCAACCTCCCATGTCACTTGTGTAACACAACAAAGCCTTTCCACTCTCCATCCACGTCTTCGCAAGGAAGGCCCTCCTGACTCAGAGAGACAGACCTTGGGCCATAAACGCCAACATGTGGGTCCCTTCCTGGAACAATGTCTTCCTTCTCATTCTGCAGAGGCCAAAAAATAGTTTGAAACTGAAGAGCTGGTTTCTGTGGGAGAGCAAAGGCAGGAGAGGAGAGTTAGCCATTTGCAAGTTGCCAACAGAAACAAGGCTCTCCTATGGTCATACAGAACTTTAAAAAAATTAAGCAACAAGCCTGAGACATGGAATAAATCAAAGGAAAAACTAACTATTGTTCTAGGGCTTTTGCTAGCATTTCTAATTGTGGAAAGAAATTAGAAAACTGTCAAGTGGAATCTCTTTGATACGACTGCATTAAAGGATAATTTCCATTCCCCGGATGCATGATCTAACTCCTAATGAAAGGTGTGTCCTGAAGGACAGAATTTGGCCTTATGTGAATCTAATGAACCCAACATCTTTAGCAGGCTTCTCAAATACTCCTTTGTTCTGCAAAGTGCTTTACTGTACTGTTTACATGAAAGAAGCTGTACAAAAAAATGAGTCACATTAAATGCTCTAGGGCCAGATTTCATCTGACCTTCCCATGATACCCTAGTAAAAAATTAAAGGAAGGTCTTATACAGGGAGTATTTCTTTTTACCGCATGAAGCAGCGGGTCTGCTCCCTCACTGGGAAGGAAACAAGGACTCAGGTCTAACTTCCCTCCGCACTGGAGGAGATACTGAAAAGTTGAGACCATCTGCATATTTCCCTCACGTACCAAAGCTAGGGAAGAATAGTGGCCAAGGTGTAGCCTTACCTTTCAATAATATCTAGCTTATAAAAGGATTGTGGCTTTCCCTAAAACTGCGTCTGCAGGGCAGAATTGCTTGCAGACTGTGGGGTTGAAAGGTGTATAGGGAAGGTTGACATAACTATACAAAGTTGGGAAAAAAATTCAAAATAAAATAAAGCTTTTAATGAATCACAAAGCTATACTCATCACCCAAACAGGTGATGAATTCTGAATAATTAAGAGCTTCATTTCTCTTACAATGCAGATGTATTTATTTTTAAAATTTCCTGCAGTTGTACTGATGTCACCTTATACTCCATCTACTTCTTAATGACAAATCTGCCTAGGTCCCTGGAGGACTAAGTTCAAGACAAACAGAACAACAGGCACCAGGCTTCGGAGGACCTATAGTTGACATGTAGCACTCTGGAAGAACTGCTGCTAGGTATGAGCTCTGTTCAATAGCAGTGCAAAACAGATTGGGAGAATGACAGTAAGACAGACTTTGGAGGTGTTGTATGATCCCTGGGGAATGAAAAGTATTTTGCAGGCGATTTTTAATTTATTGGCAGAACTCTAAATGTGCACGGTAGAGAAGGAGATACGTTTTCTGCAGCTCAGTTAATAAATTAAGGTTCTGATTTACGTGGACATTTATTACGAAGGACTGTTAACCTGTAGGTATGGCCAGACTCTACCTAGTGGCAAACTTGACGGGGACTGAAGTTAGAGCTCTGTGTCCCCAACTCCTCATGATCACTAACAGCCAGCTTTAAAGCAGCTCTAAAACTACTGACTATCTCTCAGCAGCAGAGCAGCACAACCATAAGGCCAGGCAGAAGGACATGCTGTTGCACAGCACACTGTGTAGCTGCTGGCTCTGATCTGGCCGGGCTACCCCAGCTGGCTCGCGCCCTTGCGCCTGGCTTTGGGGGCCCAGGCTGGGAAACCCCCCGCTGTGCCTTGCGCTTTCCTGGGCACTGAGGAAGGCAACCGGATGGACCTCCATGGCCTCATGGCCCTCACAGCAATGTCTCTGGACACACCCCCCGCACATTGCCCTGGTCCTCCCTGGAGAGGTCCTGGTATGATCCCCAGGAGGACAGCAGGGGCGAGGCTCTCACCAGCCTGATCTCGCAGTGAGCACAACTTGTCTACAAGTGAGGGATGGATGGGTGGCACTAAATCCTGGGACCACTTCAGGCACCTGATCTGGTGCCTTCTCACTTGGCCGCTGAGACTTACTAACATTTAAAGGTCCTACAGATGGGGGTCAGTAGATTGCCTCCAAATTTTGGTTTTGCCCCTCCCCATAACTCTGTATCTTACATGGTGTTTCTACTGACAACTGTAACAGAAATGCAGGCACCTATCTCAACTCTCCCATGTATTAGAAGCCACCACTATTTGTTCGTGAACGCTTTCCCATGCCTTTCAGTTGAGAAAACCACATGAGAAGCCACATATGGTATCCAGTTTAAACATGAAGGGTCACAGATTTTTTTTCTGAGAACTCTTCTGTTGAAAAATCTTTGTGAAATAAATGCGGTATAATGCAATGAGGTAGATGACACTAAGCTGTTTGCTTTACAAGATGGATGTGCGGTATGAAAGGAAACGTGAGTACAAGAACCAGAAAAGAACAGAAAAGAAATAGTGAAAATCTAATATGCAAAAAACATTCAGGAATTGGAAAGAAGGAAATGTGTACAAAGAGGTAGACTGGGAATCTTGCAGGACTCGAACAGCAACAGTAAAATGATGAAGTGCTGCAAATAAGAGATGAAACCAAGGAATTTAAAGGGAAAAGATACAGTCCAAGAAGCAAGAGAGAGAAACTGATTTCTCTGTCTTTTCCTATGACTTGTCTTCATGCTAATAAAACTGCAACTATTTCGTGCATAGCATTAGTGGCAAACCTTACTCTGAGCTTTCACGTATTTTCAGACATGTAGTCAGATTTCAGCGGAACAACACATGCACAGAAAACAGGTCCATAAATGAGTATCAAAAGAACCAGGTACCCTCCAACACCCCCAATACAACAGTTCTGGATGCTGGGGGTATATGCGAGGAATGGACCACAGAGTGTGTCAGGGCTCACTTGCTCTTCTACCTGTACAATGTCTGCCATCTGCCTCAAAGGCAGAATACAGGACCAGACAGATCGTTGGTCTGACCTCGTAGGGCACTTCTTATGTGCTTGTGCTCTTAAATCCTTTCAGAATTGTTGTATTAGATGACCGAGTAAACTTCAATTTAGACTCGCAACCCCATTCTCTCTGTTGTAGTGTCCTATGCTATAAACGTATGAGGGCATTCAGGAAAGCTGCTGTCGCACTTGGGCAAAAGATTTGCAGGATGGCCATAACGGGCCACGTTGCCAGGTTGTCTTCTGGTCGAGAGGAATCCTTTCAGCAGATCAACATCTTAGACTGATCGTAGGGAAAACCTCGTGGGCACTATAATATAACTAAGAAATATTAGATCACTGTGACAGGACAGGAGAAAGGGATAAAGTTTTCATTACTTGAAATCCAACAGCCAGTTTCTTGCACCCCTTTTGGATATCAGTATAAATCTGAAGATTCCTGCTCTGCTCAAAAGAGCTGCTGGTTAATATATATGCAGTTTTCATATAGGGCTTTTTCCTTAGCATTGCTGAGTATCTTTAATTCTCATGTTAATACTTTATCAGACAGTAGGAAAGGAGCCGGCACCATTTTACACTTGGCCCACAGGTTCCAGTGTGAGTAAAGAGTATTCATCATCTCCTACCATTGCACCCAGTAATTATCTTTGGGATAATTAGCATATATATCCTGGAGATCTCCATCAAGACTCTTCTTTCTATTGTGGACTATAACTATTAGGTTGGATCTCTGGCTGCTATGAACTGGCGTAGCACCCTTAATTAATATCTTTTCCTCTCCCTCCGAGCTGGGAGGAAGCCTTAGGAATAGATGTTGTTAAGGGATATTCAAGGCAGCTGTGAGCTGAAGATTTGAGTCTCTTAAAATCTGATTATGCATTCCTTGTGCACTCAAAAGCTCTGAAAGTTTTAGCTTGGTCATAAATATGAGATCAGACCCTCGACTTCTTTAAATGGAGGAATACGTGTTGCATAGAATGCAGGTATCGTTAAACTGCTAAACGCTGCACTAATAGAAACATTTTTTTAAAGACTGAACAAATGATTTTCAGAACTTAAAACCTCACAGCCAATATCTATGAATCAAAAGTGCTTGGTCTGCCATTCTTCTCATTTTAATCAGTATAATTATAATGGATTACTTTGTATCATTTAAACAAGCTCACATATCATCATCTTGCAACCAAAATACCAGTGGCACTTCATGGATCTATCTCAGCTTGAGAACAGCTGAGGTTATTATTATTATTCCTCTTTCTCTGTTTGCTGTAGCTATGGCCCATTTCGTGTTTGCTGCTGAAATACGACTACAGCCTATTGTGGCAGCGGATCTATGTGCAACCTGGGGAGCCGGCAGCGGGAACAGGCAAGTCGTGTCCCCACTTCCTTTCAGTGATAAAAGCCTCAGGATAAAATGTCTGTAAAGCCGAGTGCTTCTGAATGAGCCGTTCAGAGGAGTGGAAGCAGGCTGGGATTGAAGTCTAGCTATTTAGCTCTTCCTACAGCGGATTTGTGAGTGTTCGCTCTGCAAAGAGGAGAGGCTTCAGAAGCCGTCAGTGCTCACAAACCACAATGTTAGAGCAGAAGCGTTAACGCCTTTCTGTGGCCGTGCGTTGTCTTTG
The DNA here is from genome assembly GCF_000690835.1 of Fulmarus glacialis. Taxonomy (NCBI): domain Eukaryota; kingdom Metazoa; phylum Chordata; class Aves; order Procellariiformes; family Procellariidae; genus Fulmarus; species Fulmarus glacialis. Next base: position 10,811 of record NW_009226343.1, on the reverse strand, counting down.
TAAAAAGTAGAGTAACTTCTGCCTGCAGATAAATGCTCACAACATGCATCTCAACTTGTGAGGAATCTATTAGTAATAACAATGGGGTTTCTGCACCTCGTAGCATTTCTCTGGATTAAAGTAAGGTATGAATTCTAAGTATAACGACAATTCCAGGACAGCTACTTTTTCAGGCACACGTAATCCACTACAGTTATTTTGGTTAATTTTCTCTTTGCAAATAAGTACCACTAGTAATAGCTAGCATGTTGTTACAATCCTCTTACGATCTTTCTCATCACATACATACATTTATACACAATTGTAATTATTATCATTACATAGCCCTATATAATAATTACATATGCTATAGGTATGTTAAGCATATGTATTATGTTGTTAAAATAATGTGTGTTGTATAAATAAATGGCAAATATTAGTGTATACGTATGTGCTTTGATATATATATGCACAAGGGACCGATGGATAATTTGACGTAGGGTATGGTATTTTGAGACACATATGAATAAAAATTTGAGAAATAAAAAAAAGGAGCTATGTTAGTTCAACTTAAATTCCCTGGAGACAAAACAAGAGAGAAGATCTAAATAAAAGCAGTGTATAAAACATAGCCTAGACTTAAATTCTGATGGCAAGTCAGTGCTATAGATATTCTATATCAATACCCAAATTGTTAGTGATAAAGTATTTTTGAGGACAGATTAACATAAAACTACCCAAAAAGAAAAAAAAGTAATCAACAGTCAAACCATATTTTCTTTTCTTTCTCTCATAGAATGACTTTGATTTGTACTGTATTCAAATAGCTCTCAACATCCAGGAACCACTTATTATTCATGGGGAAATATAACGGAACTTGATGAAACAGGAACATCTGATATTGCCAGTATCATTTGGATGCAATTAATCTGGAAATACGGTAAGGTCCCAGGATTTTCCCTAATTTTACGCAGCAGAAATAGATGTCATTTACTGGAATAGTGGCCTCACTTATGTGGGACAGACCTTCCAGTTGGAGTTTCCAAGCACCCCAACACTTTGCCAAGCTTCCTGTAGGGTATATATATACATTTTCTGTGCTGGCAGTTACATGAGCTACGAACTCCAGGTGTAGCAACACTGGGTGCATAGCCTCTGCACTCGAGCAGGGGGGGAAATTGCAGGACATTTATAGGAAGATTTGGGTGACATAAGCAGGAAGACAAAATGGTGGATGTGTAAAAAGGAGCAAACACACACTGAAGATGTGAAGCTGAGAGGCAAAAAGAGGGTCATCTTCAAAACACTCCTTGTCAACAACGCACAGAGAGGACAACTGCAAGGTCTCCTGCCCCACTGGAGTTATTGGCCAGTTTCGAATCCATGTAGTGGCCTTGTGAGGCTTAGAAGCTCCTCACTCTCTGGATCTGCTCTCTGTCACGACTGCAAGCATGACGATGGTGGCTTGTTTTGAAAAGCTGCTTAATCAGGGAGTGAAGATACCTACCTGGATGCCTCTGTTGAGCGCTGCATCTTCCCAGTGCCACCCTCAGCTGCTGGCAGCTGTTGCTGGCACTAGCCAACACCCAGGCATAAATAAATGTCCTTTACTGTCTGGGGATGAGGTATTCAAACACAAAAAAAGGCAGGTAAACCCCTAGCCTATAAAATCGCTATGAATATATGACATTTAAATATTGTGACTTAATCACGACTTGTAAATACATTAGAATGAGTAAGTGATACACTCAGTGTCAATTAAAGCAGGAGGATGATACAGCACTGAGTTGATACTAGCCAAAGAAATTTCTTGATGATCTGAAAACCACACCTATCTACTGCTGATGCCTGGGGCAGATAATTTCTGTAGGCTCAAACAATTAGAGATACCCTTCTGAATGATGTTTATCTAACGCTGCTTTCTTCACGGTAAAGACTGTTAATGCAGCAGTTGAGCAACTCCAGGAAGGCACAGTTATCCTGAGATAATCAGGAGCCTGAAGGCTTGAGGCAGTCATCTGTGTTCTCTGCCCCAATTTCATCGGTATATTAAATTAAAAAAAAAATCTGTATGTTAATATATCGTGAAGGTCAAACATTTCATTGCAAAGAAGTGTGGAAATTCAAAAACAGGATTCCCAGAGCAATCCTAACTATATGTTCACATGTATATAGGTACGGTGCATTTTCCCAAATATTATTACTGCTGTCACTCAAAACCTATTAGAAATGTGGACAAATTATTAGGAAACTGATGTCTCAAAAATTGCTTGTTTGTTTATTTGCCTCCATGTATGTGTTTATGAAGTGTGTGGGTAAGCAAATAAAGAATTAGTTCAATTTCAGTTTGTATTTAACGTATTCTTTGATGAATTTTGTAATTTGTTTATATATTATATGATTGCATATATAGAAGGACAGAATTAAGGTTGAACTGTCCATCTTACAAATTCCATGTAACCACATGGAATCTATTTTATGTGATCCTGGTATCAAACCACAGGATGCTGGCTATATGATATGTTTTTAACTGTCCTTTAGGGAAATGACAGGTTCCATATAGGTTCAGCTGGCAAGCTTTTCTCCACTGATAAACTCTGAAAGAAAATGGGGTTGAGATTTATTAGTGGCGTTTAAGGACTCCAATTATGGGCCAAGCTACCGTGGAAATATACTAACAAACCTGAAATGAGCTGTAACAAGCTGACAGGCATCTATATGACAGAATAGTTCATAACTCTGTTGTGAATAGGTAGCTTATTACACAGCATTTAAAAAATACATCTCCAGAGCGTAACTTGGACAAGTACACGCACAGCTCTTCAACATGGGTGTCACGAATGTATGTATGTCAAGGAGTCATGACTGACTGTCCTCCCCACACTGCAATCTGAGAAAGCCCACTGCAATCTGAGAAAGCCATCTAATCATACTCTGGCTAGATGAGCAGAAATTCTGAGTATGGAAATGCTGAGAATTACTGGGAAAATGCTGAGAATTACTGGCCCAGTGAATTGATGACACTCGGTGTTCTCTGTACGTTAAATAATGTGGGCAGCTCTGTTCACTTTCTGGAGTCCATGTGCCCATATACTGCAGTCAGCACACATGGAGCCTTCACGAACAGCCTAAACCGTCCACAGAATGTTCCTGGGAACTCAAATACGATGTTATGCCTGGAACAGGGCAGATACGGGGAGAGCAGGACATGGGCCAACCTGGGAAAGTCTGAAGCGCCTCAGAACTTCTTCTATAAAAGGAAGGATTCCCTCCTGAGGGATTTCCTCCATTACTGAATGCCCAAAGACAGAAAAAAAAATCACTTAAAGGATAAAAAGCTATTTGCAAGAACCGGCTATAAAATGACTGTTATCTCCAAGGCACTGCTCTTTCTCTGAATCCACTGTTATGTATCAAAATTGTTAAATAACATGGTGCTAATCTAAGAGTGTTTTCAGGAAAAAAAGCTACAGTCCTCTCTTTTTGTATCATTGAAGGAGCATAAAAAAATAAAGTAAGAGTAAATGCTGATCTCTGAGCATAAATTTCAGTATTGTAGTGGATGAAAGGAAATGTAAAGACTATCTCAAAGTTGATTATATCACACAACCCCACCTAACTTGCAATCTTTAAACTGCTGTGTTAAAGCAAAAAGGGAGACCAGGTAAAAGATAAAGAGAAGAAGAAGCGGGGAGGAGGAAAGTTGCTGTTTTATAAAATAATGGAATGATATAGAATAAAGCTTAGATGAAATTATATGAGTTAGAGAAAGACAGCATGAAATCCATTACTGCAATTCATTGTGTCCTCACTGGAGTCTAAAACTCCCATAATTTGTTCATTTTTTAAGGAAAAGGAAGAATTGAAGGAAAAGGAAGAATGTAGAAAACAACAAGAGTTATGAAAAGCAGGGAGCAAAACTAACAACTCAAGTGGCAATACCATTTAAAAAAAAACCTAGAAGTTTTATTTTACATTACATCATTAAAATCAAGTCTTCTTTCACTTGAACTGAATTTGGAAATGCCACACGGCGTACACAAACCGGCTGCACAGCTAGCATAGCCGGTGGAGTATCACCTTAGAATGTGAAACACAGCACCAGGGCAACAGGAGTATCGCCTTCACACAAGGAAACGCAACACCAGGACTACAGCTTCCACACCATCCCTATCTTTGGTAGTGATTCACAGGGCTCCTCTTCACCCAGCCTCCTCTGAATGTTAAAATGCTGTCTAGAGCTCAAATTAGAATAAATTTTATGCTGCTCGAGTTTGTAATAGAAGATTCTGTGTAGCGCAGAGATAGTTAAAAGGCTTGGGACCTTGGAGCAATTCTGAATTTGTAAGAAAGGTTTGGAGAGGACAGCATTTTCATTTCAAATGCGTATTTTTATTGATAAAAATTGAATATAACAACACAGACATCTCATGGGAATAGGATATTATGAAATCTTCAATTTGGAGTTCAGCAGAACTGCATAGCATAGCAGTAATAAAATGAAAGGATTCATAAAATAAATCAATTACACAAATAATCTATTCAGAACCTCAGGCCAGTTGAGGAACAAGAAGGGATTTGACCCCTGAGTCCTTCTGAAAGTGACAGCAGAAAGGGGCAAATAGGTTGTAGGCCCACTAGCTGATAAACCACCCTGAAGGACGGGCTAAAATGAACCAAGCAAGCTGCAAAGAGTATGGCGAGAGGGAGCAAGGGGAGGCAGAGCAGGGCATCAACATGTCTCTGCACAGCTCCAATGCCATTGATTATCATAGCACCCATACGACACAAAAAAACGTCAAGACTTTTCCAGATCAGACTGTGAGCCATGGCCTGCGGCAACTTACTGGAGATGGTTTGCATATATGCACTCATCCAAAATCGGCTTGCTTGTCAATATTTTCCTGTTTTTACATTGGTTATTTGGGGGATACAAAGCTTCATTAAAATATTACCTTCCAACTAAAATACAGAGCCGGATTAGCGGTAAACACTTTAATGAAATGGCTGTTTGAGGGGTTTGCCCGCTCAAACTTGTTAAGAGGACTTGTTAAGAAAGAAGTAAAACAAAGAATTTTTTATCAGCTAAAGAACCTATAATGAATTCTTTTTGCAAAAAGATTAATGGAAAAAAAAAAATTACCCTGCTTTTTGGCTATCTTTAAAAGGCAAAGAATATATGTATTCCTTGGTGTAGACTTTAACAATCCTCATTAAGACCTCTCTCCTGATGTAGTTTCAGCAACTGCTTCCATGGCCAGAGGAAAGATATGGCATAACAAGGCCATATCTTCAAAGAAAACTTAGGAGAAAAAGATCTAACAAAGTTATGAAATAAATTCTCCTTTCTGTGCTGTACATTTTGTTCTTCTAACCAAACTGAGTACCAAAACTAATGACCTGCTAACATAACTAATGATTTCAAGAGATCCCTGTGAATGCTTTTGGCCCATTGTGTTAATTAAGGCTTGATTCTGAAGTGAACAGAAATGAAAGGAAGCAAAGAAAAATCGTATCTATATTTCAGTGTAAATTGCTACATTAATTGGGATATAATTCTGCTGCTGGGGGAAGCAGGACAAAAAACTCTGAGTATTTTTAGACCTGTCATCACGCTCCTGTCTTAATATTGACGTAAACCAGAAGTGAATATATATTTTAAATGCAAGTATTGCTAAATGCTGCACAACCCTCAAGGGCTGAATTCAAGTCCCGGTATAAAGCTCATTAAAATCAACAGTAACTTTTCCTCTGTCTCCAGTAGAGTCTGAATCTGGATATAAATGAGTATTCTGAAGAAGAGTAACAATGAAAAAGAAAAAATCAAAGAACAAAAGAAAGGTACAATAGTTAAAATGTTGGTACTGACATTCAGTTAATTATAAACGTTATTTTCCCAAGTCAAAATTCTGTACTTTCACGTTCTGTTAAAGCAGAGTCAAAAGTACACTTCCCATATACTTGATTGGGTCTACCACTACGGTCCCAGTGCTGTCTTTGCTCAGGCTATTCTATTCTGCTTAATGCCTTATTCTAAAATATCTGGTAACAGGGTGAAGAAGGACATTCTCAGAAGAGTGCAGAATTATAAATGGGAGAAACTAAGTGTTAGTTTAGAACTTTATACTGCCTTGTTATCTAAATTGTGAATGTTATCACTCATCATCAGTTAACTGCCATTGCACTCAGTCCTTGTATGGAAGACTTTGAAGAACTATCCAGGTGTCACGGGAGCTGGTGATTCAGAAGGTAGTAACCTCCCTTCTGCATCATGTGCTGCTGAAATGTTCTCCTGGAAAAGGAGGGAGGTAAAACTTCTAAAGCTTTGAAATTGTTAAAACATGTGTGACTTTTTTTTTAAGAAAAGCGTTCGCCCATATCCTGGACAGATTCTGCTCCAGGTAATTACATTCCCTCCAATTGGATACATTATTCTTCATTTACTCTTTTAAAACACTTATGTTGCTGTGACAATCTTGTTCCTTATCTGATCAGCTGGTTGTCCAATGCAATTTGAAAGATCTTTTCAACACAGGATAAAATAAAGTAGGCTTTTCCTTTTACCAAATTAATCCTTATTTTTAGGGGTTTAAATTCCAGAGCTCAGGGCATTTTCTTGAATCTCTCTGCAATTCAGAGTACTGTGCTTTCACAACAGCCATGTTGTGAAACAGCTATTCCTTGCTTTATCTGAGGTAACTGCAGTGATATAAAAACTAGTCTCTCAGAGACAGGAGAAAATAGATTAAAAAATGAGACCCCTGTAAGTAAATGTTGACATTTACAACTCAGATTGCAGTAGTGTCCATTGCCTGTTCTTCCTCAGCTTAGAAAAACAAAGGCAAATTTTGCTCCTCAAAGAAGTTATGATGGGGTGGGGAGGGAGACAAATCACAAGATAAAGGGAGGGCTATACTATATGAACAAATAATAGGATTTGGGCCAACAGCAGGGAAAAGGGTTAGCCCAGTAAGAGATATTGGCAGATAAATTGGAAAAGTCATGGAATATCCCTAAGAGATAGGAGAAAGCATTAATTCAAGATAGTTTGGAGGAGGAAGAGGAGCAGAGAAGTGACTGAGGATTTTCCGCAACAATGAGGTAAACATATGGAAAGTGAAAAAGACTTGGGGAAAAAAAATCTTGTAGTTAAGTTTCAGTCAAGCTTGTGATTAAACCCCTGTTTAAACAGCTTTGATTAGTAAATGGCAACACATGAAGAAGATGCAATGAAGAGAGGTTAAGATGCAGAACCGCGTAATGGAAGCTGTGTCAGAAGTGAAGATGATGAACTGGTAGAACTGATAATTATCAGTGTAAAAATCTCAGACTGAAGCTGTATCAACAGATATGAAGACACAGAGAAATTCCATCGAGTTTGCAGGGGAAGACACGTCTCTGAAACGTCTCAAGGAGCTATTCAGGCAGGCAGGTATTCCCACTCTACGTGACTAAATCTTCTGAGTATGGAGAAATACCAAACGAAAATCATGTTGAAGGATAAAGAACGATAAAGGTATCTCACGCATCTATGTCTCAAAAAACCAGACATTTTTCTTCAGTGTTGGAGATGTTGTCTCATTGCTCTCTCAACGCAAAGAACATTCTGATCTACTAAACACTCTCTTGCTGGAACAAGCCAGTCTCCGAGCTAAGAATCGACCCTTTTCAGTCCATTCACCAGAAAAGATGAGAACTTCGCTTCCTCTCTGAAAGCAAAGCATCCTCCTAGATTAACCAAATGACATTTCTTTTCCCTTCAGGACAAATTTCTAGAAAAGTTCACAGCTAGTTGGCATGCAGCCAGCACAACATTCCCTGGCACCGCATGCCCATTAAACTTCAGAGTTTGCTGGCACAAGCCAGCTCTGCATTCTGTCCCGGAGATGGCTGTATTTCAGCAGTAATGAAACTGCAATACACATAGAGCCACATTCTTCGCTCCAACACCCATGCAGCCCCAGTGAAAACAATGCAGGCAAAGTTAGAAAAATTATATGGAGGTGACCAAAGGCCACCGTGTCAAGCTTTTATTGAAGCATCGTTTAAAACAATATTCCTTTGTTTTCCCCGAATAATCTATCAACTCCTCCTTGCCCCCCGCTAATTCCACAGTACTTTTTAACAAGATCCATCAGTATTTTCCTCCTCTTCTTCCATCAGAGGGGATCTTCTATGTTCCCTCGTAGCTGTTCCTCACAACAGCCATGACATTATCAGACAGCTCACTGTGTTAGTGATGAGTAGGCTGAATTATCTCCAGCTAAGCACTGGTCATTGAAATAAGCGGGTTTTGAAGTACAGGCAGGCAACTGCTAAACTGGGAGACAGAAGTTACAGCCCAAAGGACAAGTGGTACAATGCTTTGAAAAGGTTTATGTCATTAAGGTTTATGGGCATTAGCAGGTCTCTTCTGTTTTTTCCTTCGCTGAGCCGGCGGCTGGGTGTTTGACCTCCTCCTTTTAAAAACTCCAGACAGATGTTGGGCACAGGCAGGCCCACTAAACAGGAAAGCTGATGCAGCTGTTGTTTCTATTCAATACAACAGCACTTTGGCCGTACCTCCCCCATTTCTTCCGTATTCACAGTTCTTTGGGGAGTTGCTCCGTCACAGGCGCACCTCCACACTGGCACAGTTGCTTGAGTGACCATCAGCGGCTCAGGCACATGTGAAATGCTTAACAAGCTCAGCAGAACAAGCCTTGTGGAGTACCGGGTGAGCATGCTTAACAAGCACACCAATTTCTATTCACCAGTCACACTGATATGAGTAAAGCTGGTTTAAGAATTGCGCTGGGGATTAGCTAGATGATTCATAGGAAAATCCAAACTTAAGGGCCCAATTCTCATTCAATGTGGCTGAAAGAGTTGGGAAAAGGGAACGCTCCGTCTCTTGCTGAGAATGGATCCTAATTGCCTATTTCTTTTAGCTAGAGTCATCAATCTCCAAGCATGTCTATATTAAGTAAACCGTATGTGTATATACGGGTATATACACTTATTTTAAAATACTGAGTTTCAGATTCCCCTGTATGAAACTCAAAATGCCAAGATCTGCTCATGAGAGATCCACTCTGATTCCCAAAAGCCCCTTCCAGTTTTTCTTGTTGTATAGCAAAGAGCAGTATTTGCCCCACTGCCTATAAAATACAGGGCAATTAAAGGCACACTATAAAATATTATTATGACATTATAATGACACGGATCTGTTCCTGGAACACTGCTTGTTTTTTGTGATTAATCTAGTTCACTGAAGAAAGTTGTAAGAGCAGAGGATGTATCTTTCTGTTTGTTCTTTTCCTCTGTAGAATGGGTATTTCTGGGAGCTGATAATAGTATCTACTGACAGAAAAGACTAAAGAAACAAAGATTTTTCTATCTGGTGAGTAACCATACTATAGAGCTAATAATTGCATGAGATGCTTTTATGATTTTTACTTGAGAGACTGTATTTTATGTATTTTGACATCTCTCATTAATGATTTTTGCTCCGCATAGGACATCCCGCTGAGAAAGGACTGGTTTCTATGTACTTGATTTCTCACAACCTGAGCTCTCTTGCATTATCCGTCATTTACAGGGATTCATTATCAAAGTACTGCACGAGGGTTTAAGCTGTAAAGCACCAAGAGATTTGTCTGGACTTTGGAAGAGATTTTATGACGTTTGGGATTTGGGAGCAACACTCTAAAGAAAAGGTTTTTTTAAATGCGTCACTTTCTGGATGCCTTGAATCTAGATGAAGCTTCTCTTACCAAGGGCAGTTCATTTCTCTGGTCATTCTTTGACTCGGTTTGCTCTGAGCTCTAGCGTCTCCCACACATTCATTTGAAGCCGTATGGTCTCCAAACATTTATAGCAAGGAACTCTCCATCATGCAACTTGGGGAAATGTAATCTCTCTCTTTTTTTAATCCCTTGTCTATCTCTGTGCTACAAACAGAAAGCCTGTGCTTCCTCCACACCCACTCTCCTTGCCAGAAGCCTCACTGCAACTTCCTGTCAGTTTTACACACTCTGCCGTGGACTTCCTCTGAGCAAAAGTTTTATCTTAACGTACCACGTTAACTATTTGCTTAGTAAGCGTTTCCTAGAAACATAAATGCTCATTTAGTTTTAACCTTTACCAGTTAAAGCCTTTGTAACTGGAAAATATTAGTGACACTAGGAAAAAAGTGACTTACATTATTTAGGACTAAAATAAGAGAAAGGCTAAGAAATATTATAACTATTTGCAGGCAATGTGTATCCTGCTTTGTATCAGCAGGGCTAATGATAGGCTGTTCACATCCAGAGGTGTAATAATCCACATAAAACCAGCAGTATGTTGCATTTCTAACACACCAATGGATCTCAAAACCCTTTCAGAAATGTGAGAAATACTGCCCTGGCATTTATGTTTCCAGCTCTTGGTGTTCTAAATTAAAGCAACCATAACGTGCTTTCCATCCACTTTTGAGCTTAACTAACCTACGGCTCCTACTTGGGGTTTACAAGAACTTGGGGAGAGGGGGACCGCATTATCCCAATGAGAACTTGGGGAGAGTAGGACCACGTTATCCCAACGGACACGCCGCTACGGAGCACGAGGTGTCTTCGGGAATGTCTGACAGGGCTGGAGACGGGGCACAGATCAGAGGCCTGGCACTGCAAGGCAACCCTGGTCCCCAGCTTTAACACACTTTCCCAGCCCCTGCCCGCTGAAACAGCACATTTCGCTCGCGCTCCATCCCCGAGTAAAAATCTCCCAAGTCCCAAGCAGAGGCGTGTGGACGACGACAACGGCTCACCCGTCCTGCCCGCCCGCCTCCGGCCCCCACACGACCCCGGCCC
>NW_009226342.1:0-26092 GCF_000690835.1 Fulmarus glacialis | reverse complement strand
GGTTTTTTTTATATATATATATATATTTATTTATTTATCCAAATAGACTGAAAATCTGAAGAGATGTGACCTTTAGCTTTTAATGGGATAATAGTTGGAGATGGTTACTACTTCCCTGCTTTGCTGTGTTAGCTTGTAAGCATCCTCATTACAATCTGGTTTGTTCTAGTTAACTTGGAAGGCAGAAGACAAATCCCAGAAGTCTGCTTCTGTAAGCTCTTGAACACCCCATAGAAATGAGGAGCTTGGTTGTGAACCAGAAGTCTAATCTAAGAAGTGACAGCGTTGGTTCTGCTTGTCTCGTGTCTTCCCTAAACATTTCTGTTGACAGGAAGGTGTAAAAGGTGTGAAGACACCTGGCAATTTTGGGATTTTCATGTTTAAGATTGAGTAGTGCAGTTGTACAGCGATACACGTGGACTTTTATAAGTAATCTGTTCTTATTAATTTTTTTTATCCTTCTACAGTGGAAGCATCGGTTCATGGAAGTAATGTGCACTGCACGGATAAGACAATTGAAGCTGCAGAGGCCTTGCTTCATATGGAGTCTCCTACCTGCCTGAGAGATGCCAGGAGTCCTGGTATGTCAGCCACAGTTTCTGCTCTGTGAGCCGTTTGTCCTTCCACTGATAAGTAAAAACAAGCAAATTGGGAAACCTGCTTCTGTGGAGAACTGTATGCTGTTTAAAACATTTGCTTGCTTATTTCAAAACTACTGATGTGTTTGAGTTTTTACGTGATTTCTCCACCCTGTAACAAGCATAGATTAAATCATTTATCTTAGAGAGGTTGTTGGGCAGAGATCCTAGAGTAGCTACGCATTTAAAATGAACTTTTCTGTCTGAACATCAGGAAATACTTTTTCACTGTGCGGGTGACTGAGCCCCAGAGAGGCTGTGGATTCTCCGTCCTTGGAGATACTCAAAAGCTGTCTGGGCATGGTCCTGGGCAACCGGTTCTAGGTGGCCCTGCTTGAGCAAGGGGTTGGACCAGATGACCTCCAGAGGTCACTTCTAACCCCAACCGTTCTGTGGTTCTGTGAATTTGACATCTTAAATTGCTAAAATAAAGAGTTATTTTAAGGGAAAAGTATTTTTATCTGTTTTTCTATTTTAGAAAGAATATCTGAATACACTGTGTTGCAAAGTATTTTCAGTTTTAAAACCCAAAACTTAATGTTGTTGATAACTTTTAACTTGATATTTCTTCTGAAGTTACGTATGTTGGATGCAATAATGGTCAAACTGAAACCCAAAAGCTACAAAATAGGAAATGGAGACCAGAATAAGGATCAAAGATTAAGCTCTAATTTGTTTAATTTGAAGTTGAATTTAGTTCTGAAGAATGTTGGTGTGTCACTTGTCTTATGTCTAACAATACTGGCAAGTGTGCATGTTTTTGGGAATTGGATTGATTTTCTAGGTGACAGGTTGTCGGAGCAGAATCTTGCTAGACTATTGCATGTGCTTTGCTTAAAATAATTTCATGTAAAGATACATTAAAATAGAAATAGAAACTTCATCAGATAGTCGGGGGTGGTTTTTTTTTTTTTTTCCCCCCCCTTCCCTCATAGTGGAAGTTTTTGTTCCTCCTTGTGTGTCAACCCCAGAATTTATCCATGCGGCCATGAGACCTGACGTGATCACAGAAACTGTGGTGGAGGTATCAACGGAGGAATCTGAACCAATGGATGCATCTCCTGTTCCAACTTCCCCTGATATCCATGAACCAATGAAAAAGAAAAAGGGTACGTATGGCTCTTCGTAGGAGCAATCTCAAAATTTATTTCTGATGTGCACTGCCACAGATGGTGCAGTTGGTACTGGTGGAGATAAGGTTAGATGATCTGATTTCCCTGCTCATATAATCAGACTGATTGGAGTCTGAAATGTGAGTTCTTAGAAAAGGAATCTGTGACAAGAAAAAAGAAAAAAAGTAGCAAGAGAATGGGCTTTGCCAAACCGTAAAGGAAAATTATGTCTTTGCTGTTGTGTTTTTAAGCAGAGTTTACGAAGTGGAGGAAGGGTAGAGAGGGAGTCAGAGGGCTTGTGTGGGTAATCGTTGGTGTCTGAAATACGGATATATTTGAGAGTAGGTAGACTTCTAATGAAACGGCAGGGTAAATACTAACTTAGAAAACCAAAAATCAGTTTACAAAATAAGTACAAGATCTTCCTTGTGAGAGAAGTAGCTGATTTGTCTGATTGGTGTGTCTTGGAGGAGAAACTATTCAGAACAGTATTTGAGTTCTAAGCATTCAGCTATGACATGAGAGGTTGTCACCTGGTGAGGTTTCTCTCTGGTCCAGCAGTTTTCTTACAGGCATCAATATAACTCACATAACTATAGGAATATTGTTTTATTAGAGCTTCCAGACATGCCAAGATGGAATATTTACTTGTCATTTAGAGGGAAAAAAATGCAATGTAGTGATAAAGTGATACAAATCTAAGATCTATGAGTTTCAGATTCAATAAAAACACACATAACAGATAACTGTAACTCTACTGTAAATTACATAAGCAAGAAAATTATGATTAAAGCTTTTCCATAGCTGTAGCCGTACACTGGATTTAAACTATTTCTTTATATTCCACTGTCTGTTTGAATGGTCATTACTGGACAGATTGCGTTACAGGGCTGTGCTCAGGAAGTTCTGAAATTTTATGAAGGTTATTTTGTAAATATTTTCTTCCTATTACAGAGTCCAATCCCTGCTCTTAAGCGTGTAAGTTCATTCAGCCATAGTTACAGAGCCATAACTTTGGTCTTCATAATTAATGCCTTTTGAAATTCAGTGTTTAATGAAGAACATTGTTCATCAGCAAAAATGAATGCTGTTGTGCCTGAGGGAGGAGAGTTAATCGTTGCTGCTTGCCTTTAACTGAAGGCAGAAGCATGGACTGTTGACAGCCTGCTGCCGTGGGGTGTGTGATCCTCTTCCCTGCTTGGGCCTGTTTACCTTGAGTAAAAAGGTCACTGAAGTGTGAAAGGATGAAGAAGCCGCAGGTCTTGCTGGGAGAGGATTTCCCTGGCGCAGGAGCGTAGGCAGCTCTAAGCCTGCCGCCTGCTGAGGCGTCCCCTCCTAAGCCTCCTCGCAGGGGTGGGGTGGAGGGTGGGAGGAGGTGCGGGGCAGGGCAGCTGGGGGCTGCGGCGCAGGTAGGCTTCCAGCACCGCCCAGAGCTGTCCTGCATCGCTGAGCCTGTGGGTGCCGTTTGTAGCCGTCTAAATGCTCCTGCCGCATGTGAATCCCGTGCGGCACCACTCGCACACTGAGTGGAAGCCTTTCTCTGTGCTTTTAACGGACAGGTGCAAGGTGGAAATGAATATTTACAATTTCAGTAGGAAAATTTCTTAGGAAAACTGATGCTTTGATCAACACCCATACCAGAATACCAAAAACAAAGCAGAAGAAGAAATAATACATTTCAGAGTAAAACAGACACTGGACTAAAAGAATGCAAATAAATGGAAATTTTACTTTATACATTTCGTGCTTACCTCACCTGCCGTTAACTTGTATGAAATTGAGTTAAATCTGCCTATGAAATAAGCAACCAAATGATAAATTAAACTGGATGTGCAGTAGTAGTAATTTAAGAATTTAAGTTTATCTGTGCCTGTAGTAAGGAAATGACAGGGGAAAAAAATGCATGAACTGCTTCTTTCGGGAAAGACAAACTATAAAATACTTTTATTCTGCATATAATGAATACATTTTTTCCCCCATGTTTTATGTGCAGCTGGCCGTAAACCGAAGACCCAACAATCGGCTATATCTGATGGGTCTCCAGATCTAGGCATAAAGAAGAAACCTAGAGAAGGCAAAGGTACATTTTTCCATTTATCGAGTCTTTAAAATCATGCAGTGTGTATGTATTGTATCTGTCACAGGAAATATACAGATCTTTAAAAGTTTGGTGGACGAGTTTGTACTGACTTCATTAGAGTTTTAATTTTATTCGATGTCTTCAAACTTGTTTATACAAGATCTATACAAGCATGAGGATGTGTGGAACTGCTCTAGAAGTGCCCTGTAATACACTTTGCAGTTAATAGGCTTTCTGGTTCTTCATTTGCTTCGCTTTGTGTTTATTGACTCGTGCTATCTTTTGTATGGTGTGTTAACTTACTGCTAGACACATAATTTGTTAAGCTGCTGCTGAAAGGCTTGTTCTCAAGTAGAAGCAGTTTCTGGGCATTTGTAATGGTGATGGTTGAAAATATGTTTTCTTACTTGATTCACATACTTCAGTGGGAATATGTTGCTTGACAATAGATTCGGTTTGGCTTAAAGGGAAAAACGAATGATGATGTGTTTCTTTACTGGTTGGGTGAGGGATTTTGTGCAGGAGAGTCATACTTCCCTAATGTTTCTCCTGATAAATAGTGGTCCTTTCTTGGACTCTAAGCCCCTGCTATTCACCCAGCACGGAGACAGACTAGGGCATTTGCTCATAGGTTACCTTTGAGTTGGCGTACAGTGTATCAGCTCTTCCCCTGGTTGTAGGTGAAAAATGTGGATCTCTTCCTCACTTACTGCGCTGAAACTTGTTTGGAGATGTTGCTATGGCTAGGAGAAACAAAGTTCAGTGACTTTCAGCAGCAGCATACTAGCTGAAAGAGCGTGCAGTGGTCAGCTCCACTATTATTTGGGATTTGTTTGAAAGCAAGATCGCCACTGTATACGTAATTCCTTATCTGGGTACAGCTCCTGGGTCGTCACATTTGTTAGTAGGGCAAGGAAGAATAGGTCTGACGTTGTGCAGATGTTAGCTCATGAAAACCAGCACAAAGAGTAATTAAACTTCCCTGCAGTGGCCACTGTTGCTGTCTTCGAATTTGGATGTAGCAGTGGACCTCAGTGAAGATCACAGATTTTGCATCTGCTGTACTTAAAAGTACTTGTGAAGATCACAGATTTTGCATCTGCTGTATTTAAAAATACTTCTTGTTTCATTTTCTTTTTTTTTTTTTTTTTGAGTATTCTGAAAGCCTTCTTAGCTTTCTTTTAATTCTGATTTCACTATTACAGCTTTCCATTATCTGAGTAGTACTCGTAAAGTGTCCCAGTTCCTAGTTTGCTGCACAAATAACTTTGAGAAAGGAGGCCTGTATTTTTGTCTTTTCTAGTTTTTGGCTGTACTGGTGATTTCACTCTATAGCTGTTTGTTTTATGAAGTGGGAGATGGTACTGCTTTGGGTTTTGTGGGTTTTGTTTATTTCTGAGGATCATCATAATGATCTACTTACGTCTCTTGTTCTCACAAGGTATCTCATTCCATATTTTACACTACAACTGGCATAAAATACATTTTTTTTTCTTAACATAGGCTAACTTGATGTTCTGCAAAATATTTTGTTACTGGATTTATTTTTTGTTACTTATTTTAAAAAATTACGTGCAAATATAGGCTATTTTACATGCAGCATATGTTTTTGGAAAACCAGGAATTATTCCTAGAGCTCAGTACTGTCAGCAGAGTTAAGTCATGGAGGAGGAGGACAGCTGGTTGTGCACATTTGGAAAGGGGATCGCTTGTTGTCCATGTAGGTACTCCTTCCTTTGTGCATTCCTGATACTTTCTGGTGCAAAGTGAAGCAGCTGTAAATCTGATTTAATTGTGCCCTTCAGTTTGTTATACAGGATGAACTGGAGGCGTCTTAATATTTTTTCTTAAAGTGAGATAGTATTTTTTTGTCCTCACATAGTGGATTGGCAGTTTAGGCATGGTTTCTCTTTCTATATTTTGTTTTTCATTTGCATAAATACTCTTTTTAAAGTGTAGGCAGTTGGAGGGAGCAAAACTGGCTTTGAGCCTCTCCGTATGGATGCTGGTACCAATGCGACAGTTCATTGATACACACAATGCCTTGTATCATTCACATACTTTCTGGCCATTAATCCTTCTATTTTGAGATGACAGCTAACATTCTTAAGTAGCTGGCAGCTGTAATAATTGGCTAGCCACAAAAATTTCTTTCATTGTGCAAAATCTACTCCGTATTGAAGTTAAGATAGGCAATAATAACGTCTAGCTCAGTGGCTGCTTACAGTACTGGTTAGCGTGAGACCTTTCAGGAGTGGAGATGAGAGCTGTATGCTGTTAAATAAGGCTTCTATCTTCCTAGCAAGGTGCAGAACATGTTTGTCTACCGCTCTGGACTTATGGATGCTTAAGAGTGGCACAAATGTAAACCTGTTCAGATAATATGTTTTACAACCGTGTCTTTCTCTTCCTCAGGAGTCTGTAAGCTTGGAATCATAGTATTAAGAAAATCTGCTTCTAAGGAGAAAGAGTTTAAAAATAGTTCAAAATTTTATTAAACGTTTCTAAAATAATGCATTTTGTGTTAAATGCATAGCAGCTATAGCTGATGCAGCAGCCCACCTGAAGTATCCCCGGGTTTTACTGGCAATAGTAGATGGCTTCTGAGTAGTGTAGGTATTGCATAGTCCTCCTGTGGAAAAAAGTTGTTATTTAGGTCAATATAGAGTGTGAGGGAAAAGAAAAAGCTTGCTGAGTCAGCAGCACTGTTCCTGGAGAAAAATTAAGCACTTTCTGGAATGATTTCTCCTGAAGTTCCTGTTTACTTCCTGATATTGAAGCCCACATATTTTTGCAAAGAATCTGTTGCAGACCCACATCATTTGGCGGTGGACCCAGAACTTCTATTTCTGAGGAGCTAAGGGGAAAAAAAAAAGGGATTAATTCCCTAAAATGTAGGATGATTTCAGGATTCCTGAGTTCTCTTATTGACTCTTTCCTCATATAGGTCCTATTCAGATGTCTCTGAAATCCAGTGGAAGCTGGATTTTGGTAGCTCTTGAGTCAGTATACTTGCTGTTTATTGGAGCATGTGGTAGAATACATTTATTCTCTGTCTATGAGGTGGTCTTCCAGAAGATGGAAACTATAATTTTTTTTTTTTACCCTTTGAGGTTTTTCAAAGATAGCTAACTTCTTGGAGTATGCAAGAGTGGTCTTTAACCTGCCTTAATATATTTTAATTGTCTTCAGCATGGCGTAACAAGCACTATGCTGGGCCACTAAATCTCAGGAATTAATGATCTTTTTTCACACACACACACAAAAAAATTAATATAATTTTGTTTACGCCATGTCACCCACTGGAAGCGTGATCAAGTGAAGAATTGGGATTAACGTTCTGAGGTTATTATTCTTCTAGCTCTTAGTTCTCCCTTCTCAGATAACTTGAGGAGTCTTCTCCAGCTGTACAAATTGGAATGTGATCTGTTTTTTTTCTTCTGCTTTTCTTCCCCTTTTCCTGGATGCAAATGGTATAGTCAGAGTGCAGACACCCCCCATGTTATGTTTTATGCCATCCTGATAGTCACTATCATAAACCCCGTCTTGGGGCTCCTCTGGTGGAAATGGTACACCTCTGGAATACCTGAGAAGTACATTAAATTCTTCTTCTGTAGGCTGACTTCATTCTATATCCTCCTAATTACAGAAAGGTACATGGGATTTCTGCCATAGGAATACTTGTAGCAAGAAGTTGGACTGGCTTTGCACCTAGAAGGACGTTGGTCACTCTGCAACATACATTTGGGAAGGGTCAGAACGCGGGGCTGTCACCAGTTGGTGTGAGAGCCCCAGATCCTGGGCAGGAGGTTATGTTACAAACTTACCACAGTTGAGATGGTTTGTTATTGAAGGTTGTACGCCTTTTAAAAATTACTTACTTATATCCTCCTGTCCTTCAGTGTCATAAAACGCACTGGCATTTCCATTCCCTGTTTAAGCAGATAGGAGAAGAAAATTCTGAGCTCTCGTCCTGCCTCTTCTGAACAGATGTAGGTTGTAGTGACTTGGAACGCCCTCCCACACTTCTTGTCAAGAACTGAGAATGGGCGTGGATTGAACAGGCTCCTGTGCTATATAGCAGTTCACTTGGATTAGCTCCTTTCAGAATGTAAATATTTATGGAAGCTTTACTAAAAGTAACAGAATGAATGAGTATGTACAGGTTACATTACATGCCATCCTCTGTGTAACATTTGCTTGTAATGCAGGTCATTCAGAGTTACCTATATATGGAGAACTTTCTGTTATCTGTAAAAGTGTGTTTCTAATATTTAGATGCTTTCTGATTATAGGAAATACAACGTACTTATGGGAGTTTCTTCTGGACCTTCTCCAGGACAAAAATACTTGTCCTCGATATATTAAGTGGACTCAGCGAGAGAAGGGAATCTTTAAACTTGTGGACTCGAAAGCTGTCTCCAAACTATGGGGAAAACACAAAAACAAACCTGACATGAACTATGAGACTATGGGAAGAGCTCTGAGGTAAAAACTCTTATATCCTTAAGTTATCTACTATAATTTTAAATCTGATTCTTAATTTTGCCTATAGAGATACAACAGTTCTGACATTTTAAAAGCTTTGCCCTCTTGCTGACTGAGCTGTTTAAAAAGCATCAGAGTCTTGCGGTTTCTATTGTTTTTTATGTTACCAGTTAATTTGCAATTTAATTCCTGAAGCATGTATTTAAAACATCAGATTTTTTTTCAGCTAGATCCTTCAGATACTTTGCCAGTATGCTCTGCCAGCTTCTTTCCATGCCTTCTCACATTGTAGGTTTTACTGTGGTTGTTTCAGATTTTCTTGTTAGCATAGAATAAGGTTTTCTTTAAAATCTGTCACTATGTTGGTTACCACTTAGTTGTACTTTTCTTGCAGATATTACTATCAAAGAGGAATCCTTGCAAAAGTTGAGGGACAGAGGCTTGTGTATCAGTTTAAGGAGATGCCGAAAAATATAGTTGTCATAGATGATGACAAAAGCGAGTCCTGCAATGAAGATTTGTCAATGCCTACAGATGAAAATTTTGAGTGTCTTTATCTGCAGAAAACCTTTTAAAAGCAGCAACCTCTGCACGTGGAGGAAAAAATTCCTCTCAGTTAAGCTGTACCAGAACAGAAAAAGCAGTCACCAGAGTTGTGAATATTGCCTCACCAGCGCATGATTCATCGTCATCTCGTCCCTCAAGTACCACTACTACTGTCCCAGCAACGACAGCTCCCAGGTTTGTATTAATGTGGCTTGGGCTTGTCATTTGCTAATGACAAGTAATTTTTTGGCTAGGAAGCCATCTTTCAGTTTTTTGTTTTGAATGTTGGAAATTGTTTCTGATTTGCAAGCAGCAGTGTAGCATGATAGAATACTATGAAAGTCTAGTCTATGAGATCAGAGCCAACTGTCAATATGCTTGCTCTCACGCGTATTTTAAAATTATGTAGAGAGAAGGAGGGAAAAAAAGAGAGATGAACACTGCTAAATTTCCGAAGTCCTATTGCTAGATGTGCAGAAGGTTTGGGGTTTTGGTTTGGTTTGGTGTGGTGGTTTGGGTTTTTTTTTGTTTTTGTTTTTTTTTTGTTTTGTTTTGTTTTGTTTTTTTTAAAGAAGCAATGAAAAATCTGTAAATCCTAGATTTGTCTATCCCTGTTGTCATCTCTAATGGTGCCCTGTGTTTTGGCTTAAACACACACATCTTTCTTTATTTTGCAGGACTGTACGTGTGGCAATGCAAGTGCCTGTTGTAATGACCTCTCTGGGACAGAAAATCTCAACTGTGGCAGTGCAGTCAGTAAATGCAGGGTCACCGTTAATAACCAACACAAGTCCAACAACAGCAACGACTCCAAAGGTAGTAATCCAGACAATCCCTACTGTGATGCCAACCTCTGCTGAAAACGGAGACAAAATCACAATGCAGCCTGCCAAAATCATTACGATCCCTGCCACGCAGCTTACGCAGTGTCAGTTACAAACAAAAACGGGCCTGTCTGGGTCGGGAAGTATTAACATCGTGGGAACCCCGTTGGCTGTTAGAGCACTAACCCCAGTGTCTATAGCTCATGGGACACCAGTAATGAGACTATCGGTGCCTGCTCAGCAGGCGTCTGGCCAGACTCCTCCCAGGGTGATTAGTGCAGTTATAAAAAGTCCAGAAGTTAAATCAGACACAGCGGCTTTAAAACAGGAACGTGAAGTGAAAACACTGCAGCTGGTAAAAGAAGAGAAGCCGGCAGATGGAAGCAAGACTGTGACCCACGTAGTAGTAGTTAGCACGCCCTCAGCTATTGCCCTTCCTGTAACAGTGAAAACAGAAGGAATCATAACGTGTGAGAAATGAAGAATAGGTTGCTTCCAGCATGGACTTCTAGACTGTTACGGTTTTGAATATACTGACTTAATTGGGGGAGGGAAGTGGATGCGATCACCAAGTTGAGAAGGAGAGTTTTGAAATGTTAATAAACATGCATATGTTGAAGACTTACTGGAAAAAAATTTATTTTCCCGTATTTCAGTGGGAATTGAACCACATTGATATGCTGACAAAAACTGCCTCTTCCAGTTGGGAAACAGCTGAACCCGTGGAGAAGGAAAGATAGAGGGACTGAAAAGGGACCAAACAGTTCACTACGTTAACCTGTTACCAAGTTACACTAAGACCTGGAACACTAAAAGAGAGTTATGTGAGAGGTTTGCCTTGGTTTTTAGGTTTTCGGGGGGAGAGGAAAGTCTCGCTGTTACAAATGGCAAATTTGATGCATTTTATATGCATACCAGCAATTACTACTGTGTGCCCACAGTACTCAACTGGTGCTATGTGAAAAACTCTGCTACTAGGTATTGTAGAATGTGAAATAAAGGAGAAGATTAAAGAGCTTCTAAAAGAAGACAGAGACCTAGAGGGATTTTTGTATCATACAGCTTAAGCAGATTCAAAATGAAAGCCTTAGACTGATTTTCAGTTATCTTTCTTGAAATAAGCTAATGGCTTGTTTGTGTAAAGCTTTTTTATTAAAACAAATTTTTTAAAAATCTTGTACCTAGCACAGTATTGTTATAGAATTACATGTAACATATTTTGTATGGTAGTTAAAAGTCTGTTTAAATTTCTTAATTGTGGACAAAATAGCAGCAGGCTTTCTGCCTTCTGCTGTAACATGCCTGTGTCTCTCACTTAGCCTTGACATCCGTGCATACATTTCAGTTTCAGCTCTACTCTGTCACTTGAAAGGTCACGCCCAGCATGAGCTTTTGTCAGGTAGTTCTAAACCTGTAAATTTTTTTTTAGTTGAAGTTAAGAGGGAAGTACCAGTGTTCAGAATGAACTATAATAGTTTGTATATTCAACATTTGAAGTATATTCTATTTTGTTGTACTCTTGTTTCAAAGTGTATTCAAGTAGGTTTTACTGAAATATAGAAACGAAATTTAATGGTGTTTGGTCTGCTTTTTATTTTTTATTTTTTCCTTTCAACCTATTAACCTTCTTTTCTGCTTATTTGAAATCTTCCAGACATTTAGCCTAAGATAGCTGATGCAGTGTGGAAGTTTGGAACTCCTCACTACTCTGGTACTCCAAATGGCTGACCAACTCTCCCACACAGTATACTGAAATACTTTTCATTGAAGTATCTGAGAAGCTTGCGGTAGTTGGTGAGGTAACTTCTGACAGGGGTCTAGTTCTCTTGCGCTTTTTCAGGATGGTGAGCATACGCAGCGTTCTTGCATTGTGGCTAATCACATGAATGCTTGTGGAATAACTTGAGTAGCTTAAGTAGTTACTGCCCTCCAGCTGACAGGTGATAACTTTGTACGTGCTCCCAACTGTTGTAATGCAAAGAAGACAAGGTTTGCTTAAATGACTCTGAGAACCAGTAACTTCTAGAGCTCTCTGAACTACCTAACTATTCCTCCAGCTACACCTAAGGCTGCACTGCAAAAGAAAGGTAGAAATGAGCAGACTTGGCTGCTCTAGTGTACTAATCTCTCTTGACCTTATAGAGGCAAGTAGAAAGTACCAGTAGGTAGAAACTGTGAAAAAAGAGAAATACTAAGTTATACTGCTGGTCCTTTTGATGTTGTTGCCATTGACATTTCCAACTGTTAATATTTTGGCTTCAGCACAAATACATGTCTTTAGGTGGATGTTTTTTCTCTGAATGAAGTAAGTATCTAAATAGATTTTCCATTTATAATTGCACTGAAGTTATGGGTATCATGATACATTAGGACAGGGTAAAGCTTGGGTGAGGACACACAGTACACAAATTGCTCCATAGTTGCAGTCCACGTGCAAGAGTTTGGCTTAAAATAGTTGCAGGGTAGCTTACCCTGTTTTCATGGGGACCACACTGGCACTACAACAGTTACTAGAGAAGGAGCACATCAGCTTGTGGGTAGCCAGGTGCCCAGTGGCACCCCAATTCCTAGTGAGATGCCCTGGGAAGCCTTCAGAGCAGAAACACAGGTAATCTTGAAATAATTTAAGTCTAAATGACCATCTACGTCATGCCTGGAGGAGCAATTTTAACAGAAATCTGGAACTGAGGTCTTCAGTAATGATAAAAGAGACCAGAATTAAATACTTACGTTGGAGTTTATTTTTTCCCTTTAACTTTTAATGCTGAAAAACGAGTTACCTCTAGAGTCCTAGCAGTAAGCCCCATTCTTCCCTTTAACTAGTAAGAATTGTGGGAATAGCTCCATACAGCCAGGCCAGCATGTGGGGAACTTTGAGTCTTCTGAAAAAGGGATTCTTTTTCATACTCTAAGCAGGGAAGCAGAGTTTAAGAACAAATGAATGAACAAGCTGAAGCAGGTAAAAAAGTGTGGTGTGGAAGGCAGCAATCCCTTCCACAAGCAGTTAACCCAAAGAAGCCAAGGTTCTTACAGATGAGCTGTGTTTCTGGCCTGGGGTGGAGGACAAAGACTCCTTCACAGGAGGAAACGTAGGAGAAGGAAGAGGGTTTATGTTGCCAAGAAAGAGGTAGGACAGAAAGGGAAGTAGGGAGAAGCTGGGCAATGGGTTGTCTAATTTGGTAGTCTGAGAGGCACTAGTGTTCTGGGTAAAGGGAAATGGAGCAGTGTGAAGAGAGGCAGGTAGAACAAATTGGAGCTAGAAGACAAGAAGAGAGAAAAGTAATAGCATTTTAAAACCCACATTTGTAAGTCTTTTCTGTAAGAAATCCTTTTCTAAATGGCTGTTATTTGATCGTATACGAAAGAGACATGCTGTATCTCACAGTATGAAATGTCTATTTCTGGAGTATTTGTAGTTAAGACCTTTCCGACACCTAATTTAGCTACCATGGAAGTCAAACGGGGACAAACTATCTTCCTGGAAATAGATAGGGATCTCCAGCTGATGACCTCCTCCTCTTAAGTTAGAGCCAAGACTTCATCATGTAATGGCAAAAATGAAAGGAATGAAGGCGCACATCTCTGCTACTGGTGAGATGCTCTGAGCCATGCTCCGAGTCGCTGCTGTTACTGTCGGTGCTGCATCTTGCCACAGAACTGGCGATGGTCCTTTGGCTCTCTCCCCTGGCCACCCGGCGAGCGGCACACATGCTACCGGCTGCCAGAGGACGTTTATCAGAAGTTCGTTAAGTGCTGCGAGAATCTCAATCTGTATGAGGAAGCGCTGTAACTGAAGCGGAAAGGGTACTTAACCTGGCTTCAAACAGTGAAGACCCTTTTTGTTAACCTTCCCGTATATGCCTTTGTACTCCTCACTTTTTTTAATTTAGCTGCTAGCTAGAAGTACGGATAGGCTTTTTGTCACAGTCAGGTAGTGATTTCAGTGTTACCCGCTTAAGCACAGCTCTTCAGCATTGCTTTGTGTGCGCGTGGTTCCTCTGAGTTGTTCTGAGATCCAGTTGTTCTTCAGAGGTGGTACGTAACCTAGGTAACAAGCCATGCTTTTTACAAGAGGCAGCCTCTTCCTGGGGATTTCTACAGCTAAGTCAGAGGGGCAAGATTCCCACCTGTAACTGAAAGCCTCAGATCATTCTCTAGGTCTGTGCAAGCTTGCTCTTCAACTTACTGCTTTATGCTGACATTATTAATGACTATGTGGGCAAGAAATGTTTTTACTGGTGGTGTTGGAGGACGTGACCTCAGGATGAGGGAGCTTTGGTCAGGTTTGTAACATCTGAAACAGACAGAGGGACGCTAAAACATTGAAGAAGTTAGTACCTAGCTATACTCCTTGACTTTTGCAATCCCGTTGAAAAACCTGTTATTTTGTCCACGTATGAAAGCGCGACTAGCTTTTACATCTGAAGCTGGTGGCTCATGTAGAAGAGTCCAGGCTTAACTCATCCTTGGCAAGTAGTAACTTTTCTAGATGTGTGACTGGAATGAAACGCTAGTGTGAAGCAAGCACGCTTTATACAGAAGGCATTGAGACATACACAGCCATGGTATCACTCATTTTACATCTGTAAATACATACATTTTTATTTTTCAAATAACTACTATTGTAAGTTACAGGAGGGACAGGGTAATGCTGTGTAATCCAAGGGAAAAAAAAATTTAACTGTGAGTGGCAACTCAGAATAAAGATCTGAATATCAAATTTTCTGGGTTGTGGCAAGAAAAGTTGAAAGGGGAATCCCATCATCCCATCCCGGAGACCACTGTTGTTACTCTCTCTTGGACAAAGTCTGTCGTGCTTAGCGTTGAAGTGAAGTGTTCTGTGCTTTGACACAACTCAAGTGATACGCAAAAAGCGTGCTGCAGGGAAGGCTGAGCTCTTGGGATCCTCTGCTAATTGATTTCATCAACTTCAGGACTTCGGAGAATTACATCCGAGCTGATGAAGGATCAGTGAGCCAGAGGCAGTCAAGAGTTGATGAGAAAGTGGAGAGGTGCCTGAAGTCTCAGTTCTTACTGACCGTGACACGTGCAGCAGGGATCTCAGTTAGGCGTGAAGATTGTCACAGCCAGAACAAGCTAAATTCAATTTCTGCCTCGTAGAGACATTTCAAATAGCAGGTATTAAGCTTATTAAGTGAAGAAGGTCCAAGTGACACTATCTACTTCTGATCTAATTGTTCTCCAAGAGAGATAAGCTTGCAACAGCTTCTGCCTTTCAGCAAATTAAATAAGTGGGTCATTTCTTCCTTCAGCTACCTCGAGGGTGGGGGAAAACCGTCACTGCTAAAACTAATGCAGCTTTTATTCTAGATTAGAGCAAGGGATCTGTTGAGGCCTTTTTTAGCCTTGGTGTGCTTATAAGGCAGACAGCCACAAGAACAGCTTTGAAGACATTTTTACTGTAAGAGTCATACCGCTACATAGGAAAAAAAATGAAAAACCTTCCTGCTTCTTTCTATGAAAAATATTTACTGTACTGATATTTATAGCAGGCAAAAGCATTTCAGTGCTGCAGGCCTGCTTCTTGCTGAATAAAAAAAACCAGGAGCAATATTTCATTTGAGTTTTTCAAAAATGTCTGTCTGCAAAATATGTTTTATAGCAAGTACTGGAATAAAAGGGTGAAGCTGACTGGGAAGTTACCAGTTAAATTTCTGCATCCTGTCTACCTTTTATTAAAATACAGGAGAAAGGGTTCACCGTTGTGCTATAGCAGGGATGTGTGATTTTCCGAGCGTGATGATAAGAATTGCTTTGTGATGGGGAGAGTCCCCAGCCTTTTCACAGTTATTCCACCCTCCCCTGCCTTCAAAATTGCCCTTTAAGGACATGAAGCAGTGAACATCTACTGTCACGTGTCCAGGGTGAAATAAGAATCCCAGCCCTTTCCACTTCAGAAGAGCTCTGCAGTGATGGCAATATCATACAAATCATGCTGTTTCCCCACAGTTTGTTTTTTTTTTTGTAGGAGAATTAGCGTTGAAAGCAAGGGTCAGAGTAAAATCACGTAAAAATCGTCCAGATACCAAATATCATCACCTTGTGAGAGTGATGGTGGGAGTTTTGTAGCTGCGATAGTTTAGCTCCTGCTGGTAAACAAAGCCAACCATAATCGGTGCTATGGCTCTGTGCCCTGGCAGTGGTGAAACAGTACCATGTTGATGGACACCCCCGGCTGTCCTTAGGAAAACGGAGCTGCTTATGTAAAAGTAAAATGGAAATTAAGGGCTTTTTGTTGGTGGTTGGGTTTTTTTTTGTTGTTGTTGGTTTTGGTGTTCTTCTTTTTTAAATACAGCTCTGACTACAGTATTATCCTTGCTCTCAAGTAATGGCTTTCTACCACAAGTGTAGTTTCTTCTAGAAACTGCCAGAAGGGACCCAAAAGGGTCCAGCTTCTGGTGTGACTTTTTGTGGTAGGTGAGCAAGGAGTTGATTTACTGAAGGTACCATCTTATAGGTCCACTTTGTGGTGTTGCTTTTAGAAGTGTTTGGCTACAGGTGACTAGATACCTCCATTAATGGGCAATTGTATTATTTCTCCTCCTTGCAAAGACTCTTTGAGGGAAGATCCTAAGAGAAGACAACCCTAAAGGAGCAGCACTGCATCTCACCCCCTCAGAGAGCAGCTGAGGGCAGCCAGCACCATGAAAAAAAGGAAGCTGTCTGTCTCAGTCTGGCCGGTATGAAATGCTCGTGCGGGGATGCTCAGAGGTCTGCCTTTCTGTGGGGCGTCAGGGGCGTCTCATCTCTGGCCCAGAATCTCCCCCAGGGACACAGGAAAGATTTGCTCTTTCTGAAATGTCAGCTGGAGAAGGCCCTGGCTGGTAGTAGTAATGTCACATCTGCCTGGTAAGAGCATTCACCAAGGAAGTCGGGCTCCTTGGTTGTAAAATCCTTTCTGTCTGGGGAATTTCAAACTCACACTTGCTAGAGGAGTCCTGCATCCCAGGCTGGTTAGCGGGGCCTCAGCTCCTCTGCTTGGAAGCAGATCATCGCCCTCATCCTGACCCTGCAAGGGTCAGGAACACGTGCAGAGCGTGTTACGGCTGTGCAACACAGCACTTCATTGGTTTGCCTGAAAGGGAGTGTGTTTGTGTGGGAATTTGGGACTTTCAGTTGCCAGACTCTATTTCCTTACTGGCAACACAAGTACAATAATTCATGGGCTGTGTAAAGCACATACCTGTGGCATTTCTCGCTCTTCAAATGACGTTTTAAAAGAGTGACAAATACAGCTGCCTGTTGTGAGGAGCCAGCTCTGCTAAGCATGCTTAGCAGCCCTCAGGGAGGAATACTTGCACCCTGCTTTGCAGTTCCGGCCAGGTTTGTAGCTCCACACAAAGAAAGATATTTACAGTAATATAGAATCTAGGCTTCATCTTTAGCTAGGGGAGAGAGCAGCTTAACATCTCTAAAGGTAACTCCCTTCCCTACAGACTTGCTGTGGAATTTGGGCATTTCGAGTTCAAGAACGAGCACTTGCCGTGCAAGCAAAGCAGCCGTGCCAACCTGTAAGATCAGGACTGCGGGGTCAGGGGAAAGAGGTCTGGAATGGGTAGCATCACCACTAACTTGAAGCTCAAACAGTCACTGGTTGAGAGAGATCACCTACTTAGAATAGGGAAAGGAAAAAGATGGCAGCAGAGACATTACTTTTTTTTCCAAAGACTTTTATTAATAAACACCTGGAACATTTAAGAGTACTATGGGCCTTACTTTACATGGAAGTACTGCTTTATTTGCTCTGCCTCATTTTTCCTAATTATCTAACTGTCAGCCCAACTCCAGCTGTTG
The DNA here is from genome assembly GCF_000690835.1 of Fulmarus glacialis. NCBI lineage: Eukaryota > Metazoa > Chordata > Aves > Procellariiformes > Procellariidae > Fulmarus > Fulmarus glacialis. The sequence goes on along the minus strand of NW_009226342.1, from coordinate 8,589 downwards.
TTTCTCTTCCCTCCCCTCTTCCTACCTCATTTTCCGGCATAGTGGCACGTTTACAATCCATGTATGCAATACCTATGTCGTACCAATATGCACTACTCCATGCACAAGAGTCACTATACTAACACAGCTCTGTTGTAGCCAGAGTTCCCCTGGGCCACGGAAAGAGGCTCCTGGACACTGTTGCTGTATGATTTCAAGTCAGATGCAGGATCACCAACTTCTCTCAATAAATAAATTTTATCTTCTAACAGGTTCCAGTGTAGCTTTAGATTCTGAAGATAAATAAAAGAAACATGAAGATTGGCCCTTTACTGAAACAGCAAGATTGACAAGACTACAAATTTAAACCATTTAGAAAAGTAATACTTGAAGCAGAGGAGGAAATACTCCCTGGTTAGGTGTGTCCTCTAGAGGGAAGCACAGAAGAGACAAAGGTAACGGTCACTGTGTATACATACCTACAGGCCGTACGCGTGTAACAGACACATGCACATTCATCTGGAGAAGTGAGGATATTACTATATATGATGTAGGGTAGACAGCCTCTGTTTCCTCACCTGCTCTTACTGGAGGGGGCCTTCCTCGCACTGCGCTATTATCCATTCACTTTTAATGAAATTGTCATCTCAAGTCACGTAAAAATGAGAAGACAACACTAGTATGAGTTTAGATTTGTTCATGTCTGAACTGCCTTAGATTTCCTTTGTATTGCAACAGAAAAAGATTTAAGAGAATCTCACTGGGTAGTCGAGCCTTGTTCCCTTTGGTACTTGCACAAGCTTAACACGAAATAAATAAAATTAGCATGCTGTCAGGGCAAGTTGTTTTACAAACACAAGTGTTTTGATTTAAATACTAAGGCCTCCACATTCATTAAAGGATTAAATCCTTAAACACGGGGGTTAGTGAAAGGATAAAGCTCATTTGCCTTCTGGTTTTCAAACCCCGACATGGCAAGAACACCACGACGAGAACACTGACTCTCTTTCTTCCTCCCTCGGAGGCTCCACATTAACAAGCGCTGAATGGCAAGTGTTAGCTCCAAACAAGTGGCCGAAATAACGTTTAGTCAACAGTATTTCCTCATCCTTCAATAGCTTCCAGCTTCAAAAGTTTTCTCTAAAATAACAGTGGTGAGTTAAGACACTGCAATACCAGGTGGCATCCCAACACGTTACAGCAGTCTGTCGGGGTCTTGATTAAAACTAAAGTCACACACCAGGGACAGGTGATCGGAAGGGTAATTGAATGACGGCAGCCTGTTGGGCCCAATTTGCTCTTCAGTCAGCAAGCCCAGGGCCGAGTTCACATTCAAGGCATGTTGGGAATACCAGATATAATCCAGCGTGTGCCGGCACTCTCCCGAGGGCCGGATCTTCCAGGTGGTGTATGGGGGCTCTGACTGCCCGTCGGGGCTGAGCAGCTTATACGCGCTGTTTAAGTTGAGGCTGGAGTTGGAAAATTCTCTGTAGACTTCCTCAGTTGGCTCCGCGTTGAAGTCTCCGCAGATGATCAGAGGGATCTTTGCGCCTTGGGTAATACTCTTCAGGTTCTGGAGAAGATCGCAGCCTTGCGCGGACCGAAACCTCTCCCAGCCAGTACGGGCTTTCAGGTGAGTGACAGCGATGCAGAACAGTCTTCCAGTTTCATTGCACTTCAGCGTCTGAGCTATGGCCACTTGGTTGGTCTTCAGCTTCATGGCGGTTAGCCGGATGTTAGCGCTGTTGATGAGCTCAAAGCGGTCTTTGAGGAAAAACAAGGCGCAGCCATCCGGCCCGTTGTTCTGCTCCACGTCTAGACACGGGGACCACGGCTTCGGGAAGAAAGTACACTGGTAGCCGAGTCGGCTGAGGAGTGGCTCGAAGGTGTCAAAGTAGTGGTCGACTTCTTGCAGGCACAAGATGTCAGGCTTGTACGCGAGGATTTCCTCCAGGATGAGGCACTTCCTCTCTTCCCATTTCAGAGCTTCCATGGGGCACTGAACAAAGTTGTCTTTGCCTTCTCCGAGAGCTGAAATCGGCAGGGAGGGGGAGAAAAAAAACCCAAGAAGTTACCGATAGCTAAAATGGGCTGTCCTCCTCCAGGTTTTGCAGAGGCCAGAGGCAAGGCTCTGCTCCTGGGAGCCAGCTGCCACCTTGCAGCAGCCAGCGGCTGCTTGCAGCCCCGCACGGGAGCAGGCGGTCTGTCACAGTGCAAGAGGTTGTAACGGGAAGCGGCATGAGGCTTTCGAACATTCTGCTTTCTCTGTAAAACGCCTGTACATCAGTTTACGTGCAGGTGATGGGTTTTTCAGGAGTAGCTGCTGACTTTAAGAGTGCCAGGCTTGCCAAGGGGTGTGAGAACCCCTTCACAAAACACTGAAGTCTCTCCAAAAACATGAAGTTCCCTTTACAGATACAACTTAGGTTAAAGACTTTTTCCCCCTCTTCCCAAAAGTCACTACACTGTGGCAAGTGCTTCCACGTGTGGCTGCCACAGCTTAAGCCTAAGAAAAAATGCAGCGGGACAGGAGTGACTTAACTGCAGAATGTTAAGGCAGTCCCTACGTGGGGGATTGCCCACCCAAAAGATTTTAAGATGAGGCTGTTGCATAAGTCAATTTGCAGCCTTGATTTTAGGGGTCTGAGAAAAAAAATCAGTTAAAATTATTTTGAAGAAGTAAGAATTCCCAAAACAGATCTGAATCCCTGAGTAGTTCACCGATAAACAAATTAGAAAACTGTAGAGCAGCTTTACAAAGAATAAAATTTAGGGAAGGATGAGTCTTTTCTGGGGGTTAACAACTATCTAAAAGTGATGGGTCACAGCTTTTTGAATATACTGTGTTCAGTTAAGACAGGCATTTGGAGCTGCCTTTAGCATCCCAGTTGGGAGGAGAGACCTTTTTTCCCTTCCTATAGAACGGAAGGCAAGCCACTATTTCAGGCGCTGGAAATCTCCCCTGCCGGCCCTCAGTCAGTTGTGCCTCACGTAATTCACCTCTCTCCCTTTGCTCTCCCGGTTCCAGGCATGCCTAACTACGTAGGCACATCTGCATTCAGAGGTTTTCATTGCTGCATTTGACCTCAAGGTCACACCTTGAGCTTAAGAGGCAGCTCCTACCTTGGGCAAGGATGTTCCACTGCATGACCCGAATGGGGCGGTGGTTACTGGCAACGTCTTTCTTCACGTCCACAAAGTCCCTCTGAAACCGGGGTGGCCGTTTCTGCAGAACGATCTGACATTCTTCCAGCAAATCCTTGGGGTCTATAGGATCCAGCCGTGCCGAGTCCGGCTGCTCCAGGCAGTCCTGGTGCTGGGACACGGCGCTGCTGCTCAGCGTCTTGGCGAGCGCGCTGTAGAGCCGGCTGGTGCTGTTTCCCATGGAACACACTGGAAAGGAAAAAACGGTGTTAGAGATGTCCACCATGACTCTTCTCACCACTTAGGTGCCTTACAGATAACCTTGTTACAGTGCCAGCAATTTGTGGTTTGTGCAGGAGCCTGTTTCTGAATCTGAGATAAAGCAAGAAGGATGCAGAGATAGGGTTAGTTCTGCCCACAGCCTCATCGTGTTTTGCTTATTATGAGGGGCTGCTAACCTCTGCAGCATGCAAGTGGTCGGGTTTAAGACATCGTGCAGATGTCTTCTAAGAAAGATGTCTTTCACCCAGAATAGCAGGGCTAAGATTAACTTCTGCACGTGTTGTAGGAAAGAGAATAGAGTGTACTTTTTCCCTCCTCAGAGAGGAGAGAGCCCAGCAGGTAGACAAGTACTGCCTGCTCCTTATTTCACGTGCAGCATTTGTCTCTAGCGGAGCCAGCACTCTGCATGGCCCGGTACCCTGTGCCGATCTGGGACGCCTCCGGGCTGCAGGCCTCCCCCCTGCAGAGCAGCAAGCAGGGTGACTCATTCCCTCAGGTTAATATTTAATAGGAATCTCTGATCACAGCTTCATTTGCCCCAAAAGCAGCAACGTTTGCATGAGCGCGGAACGGCCAGATGCTTCTGCTGGCTTAGACCTCGGGATGTGGAGTGGGGAAGGGGGTCTCTCCAGCTCCCCTTCACGCCCCTACGTTCATTCCCCCCACCCTCCTTTCTCCCTTCGGCTCCTCGCCCCTTCACGCCGTGCCCCAGCTCGGCAGCTTCCAGCACACCCTGCGCTCCTGCAGTCCTCGCCGGGCCCCAGGGACCTCCTGCTCCTTTGGCCATCTTAAGCACATGTCCTGCAAACAAGCACCTGTCCCCCAGCAGTTGGCCCCGTCTCTCCTGCAGGGCGGTACCCCCCATCCCACATAGGGTCACAGCTGCCACGGGAGGGGGGTGTGTGTGTGTGTCCCCACTCTGTTTTGCCCTTTGGCTTACGCGCAGGAGGTGGCTGCAGCCCTCTTCCCTTAGCAGGGGTCAAGCAGCAGAGCCATCCCTTTCAGGCAGCAGCCCTCACGACTACTGTGCTATAAAATGCCTCCTCCTCCCACTTCGCAAGAGCACAACCAGTACCACCCTGCAGCTGTAACTGCCCTGAGGCTTGCTTACTGCAAACACCCAGGACACAGTGTTGTTTCAGGGTAGCTGTGGAGGAGTTTGCAGGGTTCATGATATTCCTACGCATCTCCGCGGCAAGTCCTTGGCACGGCCGCGCACGCCCCCAGGGCTCTTCCAAGGCTTCCTCAGGGGGAGGGTTTTGCTCTGAAGCGCCAGCCTTGCCACAAGGCGTGGGGAGTAGTTGGGAGGAGGCTGCATTTGCACTTTTCCACGCTCGGCGCTCTGCCCAAGTAGCGTGCCTGGACACTCGGTTTCCCTTCAAACACGGGCAGGAAGGGCAGCGTTTGCACCGCAGCCACTTGCACAAGAGGCAACGCTGACAGAGATTCACTGTTGTCTCAACTTATTTACTCTGAATGCATTTTGCAAAGGCAATTTTGAGCAAAAGAACTTCACTGTTGCATTGCTGTTGGCCCACAGCAGTATTTAAGTAAGTTTATTTGTACCTTTGAGTTACTTAAAAACAGAAGAGACTTGTCATGTTGCGCTCACATCTTGCGGCAGGTTTGGAGTGCTACCCAACACACTTGCATGTTCAGCCTTTGCTAGCCTGAACTACAGCATCACCCACCCTAAGAGCTGGTGACAGACATATGATAGTGACAGACCTGGCTAGAGGGGAAGGCAGGAAGATGGAAGCCCTAACAGTGCGATAAACATACTTAGAAGGAGCAAAAGAGAAAAGAAAGATGCTGCAGCAGAAGCCTCACGTCCTTGTCTTTTGGAAAACGGGTACTTTTAAAGACACTAAAAAATACTTGCTTTCACATATGTTTTGTATGTGTAAACCAGTGGAATAGTGCCTCTGAACAGTCCTAAGGAAGTTGTAAATTGGGAATTTAAATTGGATGTAGGATGTCTCTCCCCACCTCCATCTCCATCCTTTTAGCTAAAGTTTAAAGTACCACGAGTTCCTCAAGCTGAGGTGTGAGCTTGGGCTCACAAGCATGAACGTCTTTCTAGGGCAACTGCGTTTAAAGCATTTCAGTTTCTGCAGCCCTTCTTAGTTTACAATTCTTGTCAAGAAGCCAAGTACTGCTGAAGTAGAAGAAATGCCACGTAATAGTGAGGGAAGCAGGCCCAAAGATGAAATCCCTAAGCAGGACCCTGACATGGCTGCTTGTCAGGGATGGGGAGCAGGAACGAAAGCGTGCTCTGTACTGGTTACAGAAGGGTCCAGAGCTGCCAGGCAGCCATGCAGAAACTCGAAGAAATCAATAGAGCTTTTAATGAAAGCTCCACAGGGAGCTCCTCGCCTCTTTTTGGGGTAGGTACAACCCATAGTTAAGTGCTGCAGCTGGAGAGAAGTACACGGTGCTTTCTGCTACCTCAGGGATGCCGTCAGCAGCTGAGTACAGCCACGAGCCCTACGCCCCGCACAGCTCTGCCCCCAAATGCACGCCCCTGCCCTTCCCTCCCGGCACAGCACTAGCCAGGCGGTGGGAAGCCCATGCAGAGGCAGTGCCTTCTGCACAGCCCCTGCCGTGCCACGGATGAACGTGGCTCCTGCGGGGCTCTCCAAAGGAATAACGGGGAGTTATTCTACTCCTGCTAAGAAGCAATTAGCAAGAGCCTAGGCTGCCCATCGCTTGACCTGAATCAGAGGAAGGATGTTGAAAGGGACAAGCTCGGTGCAATGCATCCGGGGCCAAAAATCTACCCTAAACCTCTGAGCAGCTTACATCTGTTACAGCAGGATGAAGTCTAAGTTCAGTCACACACCTGCCAAGCTGCAAACAAAGCCGGAGTATTGTCTAAATCTCATTGTCCCCAGGGTCATGGGGTATCCAGCTCTTTACGGGGAGTCAGGCATAGCCTAACCTGCACGGGATGTGCTACGGCCCAGCTGCAGCACAGATCTGACAGCTTTTAAAGTCAGTAATGTCCCAGGAAGGAAAAAGAACTTCTGTCTTCTTTTGAGAGCCCAGGGAAGGTTGGGTGAAAGAAGGCCTGGGCTGTAAATAAAATGCTTTCAGGCCTGTGGTAGGTGGCTTGAGAGTCCTTGGTTGAAGGGGGACTCCTGCAGGAAGACTCTAGCTTAAGATGACTGATGAACTGCACAAGTTCTTTGTCCCCAAAGCACTGAAATGTTCTGCATGGACTGAATTGTTCTGCAGAACAGGGGCCAGACCAGCAACCTGAACATTGAAACTCCAAACACAAGACCCATTTGTTATTTTTGCAATGTCTGTGGCCGTAAGGCAAGTACAAGGTCACTGTTCCGAGATCCTTACAGTCCAAGTTAAACGACCTGTAACTTGCTGGGATAATGTCTGCTGCCAGCGCTGTGACACCGTGGTGCTGGTGTATGCAGAGGAACAAGCGGACTCCTGAGCTTGCACTTCAGCAGTGGGTGGTGAACATGGAAGCGATTCTCTTGGTGCAATGTTGCAATAGAGAACACCAGCTCAGCAATTAATATTCAAGGTGCTTAAAATAAAATAAAAAAAAAAAAGAACACCTTCCTCTCAGGAAGGGTGATGCCTCAGCACAGTAAGGGCGGGGGAAGAGCTTAAACTCTTCATTAAACTTGAGAAGAACAAGGTGCAAACTTCAAGGTTTCTTGTGTCATCCAGCAACAGCACACAAGAGGTGAGCTTCTAGGATCTCAGGCAAAGAGCAGACACAGACTTTATTTTAAGACTTTTTGCTTTAAAGATGAGGGCTGCAGCGCCAGGGCCCTTACCTTTTGGGTAAGGTGAAGAGCATTCTGGTTCCCCTTCCTCTCATCTCCTACCTCCCAGCACTGCTTTTGGCCGAGAGCCCCCACCTTGCTCCCTGCAGGGATTTCACAGCCAGGTGAGCGGCTCCACCACACCGCAGCCTGGTCTGTAGTTGCATCAGCCTCCGCAGCCGAGGAGCCCGGCAGCAGCCGGAGATGCCCTCCCTGCAACCCCAAATCTAGGAGAAACTTGGCAGATGCCATCCCCATGTGACAAATCCTATGCTATAGGGTATCATACTACACGTATAGCCTTGTTTGGGCCTGCAGTCCTGGGCCACCTGCATTCAAAGTGGCGGTTGCTGCTGCTGCTCGGAATTCGAGTCCTGATTTTGGCACCTAGGCCAGTCTCATGCACAGGGAAGTCGGGACCCTCACACAGGGATTCGGAGAGCTCGTCAGAGCAAGGGAGGTGCTGCCTAGTCAACAGGCAACACCAGAAAGAGGGGGAAACCTCAAATCCTGCCCCGAGTAATACACAGAATCAGTACTTGGCACAAGCTCTGGAAACCCTTTTTCTCATGAGTGCTCTAATTATGAGCTCGACTCTGCCAGCTCGCAGGCACGTACGCTGCTCTTCCCGTAGCTCCGTGAAGCTTCAATCCTGCCGTTTGGCATCCTGGCCTGGCTTCAACAGGAGGAATGGAAGCATCCTGCCCCAGCCTGCCTCACAGACCCCTCCTGTAACAGGGAATGAACATGCTTCACCCCAGCTGCGGACAGCAGGGAAAAGTGGATCTCCTGTAAGTTATACAGCCTCGGGTACTGCATAAAGGGTGTCGGACATATTACCTCTCCCACCACCAGCAGCCTGGAGTACAGGAATGGGTACACAGCCCCAGCTTTCACCGGGAGCCTCTCCTCCGGGTGTGCATTTTTAGCCACGGTCAGAGGCAAGCTGCTTGTCAACAGACACGGCTTAAGGCTGTCTCTGAAGTGCAGAGGCCTGGCGGGTGCGTCACGGCTCCGCGCTGAGCCTCGCCGCAGGTCAGCGGGCAGAGGGGAGGGAGCGTGGTGCGTGCCAAGGTGTCGTCCCCACATGGACTCCCGGCAGAGCGTGCACCCAAGGACACGCGGGACCTTGAACGTTTTCCAAGTCTCGCTTTGGGCACGAAGAACGGGGTGCAATCGTTGATACCTAATGGTACAGGCAAGTAGGAACCTGACAGCTCAGCATCACCGCCTGTGCCTGCCTGAGGGTACGCCGGGCTTTTCCCACACACTGTCTCTAGCAGAAAAAAAAACCCGCTGTGGGTCAAGCACGTCCTACACCAGGCGCAGTGCTGGGAGAGAGCGGCTTAGCTCGCCGACAGAACGGGATAAAGATACTGCAGGAGTTACC